>NC_135776.1:1161309-1402945 GCF_028453695.1 Augochlora pura | reverse complement strand
TCTCTCTCTCTCTCTCTCTCTCTCTCTCTCTCTCTCTCTCGGTTGTTTTGTCTCTGGCGAGCTTCGGCGAAACGATTACTCGGCGTGTTCCAGGGATGAACGATCGCCGAGAGAATAGCTCTCGGGATTCGTTCGACATTCGACACCCGCGATCCTCTACGTCTCCTCGACTGTTCGATCGCAGCGTCTCCGAGAGTCGTTATTAAAATTCTGAAAGCCCTCGAGAGAGAGAGAGAGAGAGTCTCCGCGAAAGCGCCAGCTGATTGCGGGTCCGATACAATCGCCGTTCTCGGCGAATTTCGGCCTCTCGCGAGAACTCGTTTCCGAACAGACTCGAACGGGCATAGATCCCCGTGGTAGAGAGGAACGCGAGGATCTAGCGTGCTCGATTTGAAAAAGTAACGTGCTTTCTATTCAGCTTCTGATCCTAGAAATCGACTATTTTCACGTTGCAACAAGATTCTGTACATTTACATTTAACAGCAACTGTGATTTATTTAAATTTCCGCTGTCGTTCGACGGAAGAAAATTAATATGTAATTCTCTGCGAGAGCGTCTCAATAATTCCAACGAGCTTGATATAAATAACGTGAAACCGATTCCCAGGGCGAGATAATTGCCCTCGGAAGCCGGGAGAACGATAAACCTGATCACGATTCTAAGGAAAAGTTCGACTGCCTTTTATTCGATATGGTCGTTGAACAAGTACCTAAACGTTCGCTTCGATCCGACGTTTACGAAATTATTTATGGAAATGAAAAATGTTAGAAATATCGCGGCGGCACGGCCGGCAGAGTTTCGAAAGGAATCGGTCGGTTTCGAATCCGGTGCTCGATCGCGGACGATAACGAGTGTCCGTCGAAGGGAATCGAGAGCTCGGCCGCCGTTTATCCGCGAGCGAAACCTAATTAGCCGGGGCATCGGAGATTCTGGTTTTCGTCGGCGCAACAGGCGGAACAACCGGAGTCCTTAATCGGATATACTCTTATCGCGGGCGCGTATAGCACAGCGTCCAGCAGAGTCAGCGAGAGAGAGAGAGGGAGAGAGAGAGAGAGAGAGAGGGAGAGGGAGAGGGCGCGCAGATTTCGTGCGAGCGATTTTGATTCGCGGCGCGCCGGGGAAAAGGGGAGAAACGAGATATCGGCGAGTCTACGCTCCGGATCGCTCGTCACCGACAGATAATTAATTTCTCCCTGGGAAAAAAAAACGGTGACAACGAGAGACGGCGAGAGGAGGCGGCGGCGGGGGTGGATATATATCCGTCGCGGAGGGAATTTCGTGGAAGCAGGGGCTCGGTGCGCGCGATCGCCGACACGATATCCGATATCCGACGCTCGAGAGCCGCGCGCGCGGCGAGCCGTGCACGACGCGCAGGAATCAAGGGGGACTTCGCTCTCTCCTGCGACAACTTCGAAAAATCAATCTCCTACTTTGTCGCCCCGGCAGCCGCCCGGAAACCTCGGCAAACGCGGCAACGAAACGATCGGCGGGATCGCCGAAAAATAAACTACGATCCACCGAAAGCGAATCGCTTGCGATCGTCGCCGATTTCTCCAAGAAAAAATTCGCACAGACCTCCGCGACGCTCGGGGACGCGTCCGTTTAGCCTCGTTGTCGCGACAATAATCGCGGAGGGTGCAGCAGAGGCTGCGGGGGTGGGAGGGTAGCGTGGCAAGCTCGATCGAGAAGGCAGAAAGTTAGGAGAAGATCCGAGGAACGGAGACGAGAAGTCAGCCGGCATCGGAAAGATCTCCACGCGCGCTCGAGAACCGTCCCACAGGCTCGACCAACACAATGTTTCAATATTTACCGTGGAGGGAGAGTCGATGACCGATTAAAAAGAAAAAAAAGTGCGATCCGTAATTAACGACGCGACGTTCGCTCGACAACGAGCAGTCGGGATCCGCTTTCGCAGTTGCGAGAATCGACCGGAGAGCCGGATTTTCGATTAACATCGTCGGTCGGATAGTCGCGAGGAGTAATTGTTTTTTTTTTATCAGTCGGAGGGAAGGGGGGGGGGGGGGCGAACAGAAAGAGCGAGAGAGGAGGGGGGGGGGGGGGGCGGGGTAGAGAGACAGAAAAGGAAGGGAAAACGACTCTTGGAAAAGAGCTACCGGCGAGATATTTTAAGCTCGAAACGCGTACCGGCACGCATCGATGCTCGCCTGCTCGTCTCTCTCTCTTTCTCTCTCTCAGTTCTCTCGGGCAACACCGGCGGTGGCGATAACTTAAATTATACGCGCGGCGATCAACCGGAGGCGAAGTACGCCGAGGTAGTTAAGAAAATTGCCAGTACTCTCCTTGGCGAACGGAGCCGAGGCTCGCGCCTCTCCTTCTCCTCTCTTCGCGACGAAACTACTTTCCACCTTCCTTTCCTCCCTTTACTTCTTTTTCTTTTGCAATCCCTTTCCCTCGACCGAAGAGCGCCGCCGATCGCTAGGAACCAACTTCGCCGAAAGCCGATTCCGCGGCGCCGAAAACTTCCCGTCTAGTCGCGGCCGACGAGACCGCGGCGAGCAACCCTTCCTCTGCGCATCAGCCTCGTGCACGCGAGCAATCTGCCGATATTTCCCTTCGTCCATTTTCGAAATAAACGACTAGCTCCTAAAGCGAAGCGACATATTTATATATTTTAATATTCGTGTATTTTGTATCGCGCATAAAGATCCGCCGATTAGCCGTAAGTAGAGATTACGCTCGATTGCTGTTCGCGGGGGACGCGTTCGTCGTTGTGTAGCTTCCTCGGTGAAACATTTTCTCTAACGGTATCGTGCGCTATTGTGCAAAAAGTGAAACGCGTGCAAGTGATTTCTATCGTTTCCCTGTTTCGCCACTTCCTCGAAACGATCTTTTACACTAGATTTTTCCTCGATTACTACTCACGAGCACGGAGCAAGTAATCAGCTTGGACGCCTTCGCCCTCGCGTCGCTACCCCAACGAAACAACATTTTCACCAACGATTATCATAAACTCTTGCGCAAAAAACACGATTTAGAAATCGCTATAAATCCTATATCGTTAACTACCAGTTAACTGCTGGTCGATCCTCCGTTTCGGCCGTTCCTCGATCTTTTCGATCCTCCCTCGAGACGACTACCCACGATGACCAGCGACGATCGCCTCGGTTTCCGAAAGTCACGGACGATCGCCCGGAAAAAAGGTAGCGATCGAGCGCCTCGGCTAAATAAAAATTGGTCCATCGACAAGTACCTGGATAGTAGTAGGGGTGTCCTGCGTGCGAGGGATGCACGAGTGGATGCGGCGCCCGGAAGTCCATTTCGGAAGCCGTCGAGGGGTCGCAGAGGTTGGCTGGCTCCGAGGCTGGAGGCGGATGCGCTGGATGAATACGCTGTCGAGCCTACCTAGCGTAGGTGGTCTCGGCTCGAGGCCGTTTTTTCTTGGCGAGCTGGTCGGCGGATCGATCGCACGGCATTTTTCTCCATCCGGCGAGGAGGGACACAGGCGGTGTTCGATCCGAGCTCTCGAGGTTCACACAGTCGGAGAACGAACGAGGGAGGTTCGCACAGGTGGAGTTCAAATAAAGGGAGAACGGGCGGAGAGAGAGAGAGACAGAGGGAGGAGAAAGGGGGTAGACGGGAGAGGGAGGGCAGTGATGCACACAAAAACACTCGGAGTAAGCAAGAGAGATGTCTGGACACTTTCAGGAGCGACGATTCCACCGGATCTCAGTCCCCGTCGGCGGTTTGAAATAAATCACAGGTCGATCTAGCAACGGTGAAATCAGCGCCGATCGCGAACCGAGCAACCGTGGGAGACGCGGAGGCGTGCCAGAGGAAGAGGAAGCAGAAGCAGAAGAGTCATTGTTCCTCGCGGCTCGGCGGCGGCGGCTGTACTCTCGAAAACGCGCGGCGGCAACGCTACTCGCGCGTTACCATCATCATTCATCGCGCATACTCCCGGCAGAGTCGCCGCGCTACCATCCTCCCGACGTCGACGCGTGATTTACAATTTACAGCCGGCCGAGAGGGAACGAGAGGGAGCGATAGGGAACGAGAGAGGGAGCAGGGTGGGAGAGAAACGCGAGAGACTCCCGCACACTGGGACAACACTGAGGCAACGCGCGATAGATCCGTCGCAAAAGTCAGCGGTGTCGCTGTCGACGGGTAGACTCGAGTAGGCGATCGAAGCGCAACAACACGCCGATCGTATCGGCACACACGCGCTCTCACACGCTCGACCGTGCACTGCCAGCGCCGGAGAGAACGCACGCAGAGGCAAGCCTAACCTAACAGGCGGCGAGCTATCCCACACGCACACGCGCGCACGCACACACACGCGCCACGCACACGAATATACACGCGCGCACGAGCGAGCAGGAGGACACGCACGCGCGAGAGAGGGATACGCCGAGCGATGGCAGAGTTCCGCTCCGCGCACTAATCACCACTTAATTGGCCGAGACCGACGCGGCAGGTCGTGCCATTACGGCTAATTGACTGAATGCTTCGGCGCTACCGCCGGACGGCCAGGATATATTTTCACGCGCGCGCCTCTCGTTCCCGCTTCGGAGCGGCCCGACGATCCAAAGAGGACAGAGGATGTAGGGGTTGCGTGAACCCCACGGGGAGAGAACGCCGGAACCGAACAGCGAGAGACCGAGAGAGCGAGAGTGCCAGAGAGAGAGAGAGAGAGTGGGGGGGAGGGAGGAAGACGGAGAGTGTAGACGCTTTTAAAGCGCGTCGGTGTCGGTATTGGTGTCCTTTGTCCGCGAAGCCGCGCTGCGCGTGCGCTCGCGTTTTCCGACGACGGACCGGCGGTGGCGGCGACGGCTACGCAACGTACGAGAGAAAATCCATCGTTAACGAGCGTCCCTGTCTCTCTCTCTCTATTTCTTTCTTTCTCTCTCTCTCTCTCTCTCACCTTGTCTCTCCTCCTCTCTCTCCTGACACTCGCTCGCTCTAGCAAGCGTCGCGTGCCGTATACGAGAACGCATGCGACCACCCTCTTCGACGCGACGCCAACGCTGGCTGCTTAGAGACTGAGGCGCCGAGCTGACGAGTGCCGAGCCCGCAGAGTGCCGAGTTGCCGAGTGCCGAGTGCGGAGAGCCGAGTGCCGAGGCCGCGCGCTCAACGCGCTTCGCTTCCCCTGCCATTTCATTCTCTCTCCTTCTAGCTTTTTGTCCCTCCGTTCCCCCTCTCGATCCTCTTCTCACTCTCTCTCCCTCTCTCTCTCTCTCTCTCTGCAGCATCGTACGGTTGCCGCGCTTCGCCGAGATCCACCGATCCGCTCGAAAACGGGGTTGGCGGAGCCGTGAGGAGCGTGCGACGAGCCGTGAAACGCGCCGATCCTCTCGCGGAGAATTCTCGTTTTTCTCCATCCGACCGTGGGACACGGCTCTGTTCTACCAGCTCGAAAAATCAAAACTGACGCGTCACCTATCCCCCACCGCCACACCAAGATCAGGACTCTCGAAATATTTTCGGAAATTTCTATAGACAGCGGACCCTCCTCGACGCAATTTACCAATAAGAGGGGCGGTCCGACTTTTGGGAAAACAATTCTGAAGATCTGCTTGAACTTCGCGATTTCAGCAATAATTTAAAGAAAAAGCTCCTCAATATTTCAAATACGGATCGATAACAGAGGAGCGATTTCCGAATTGATTTCTCAGCCACCCTCTTTAGAGGGGTTGACGGCGGCCGAACTGCAAGACGCTAGGCAACGCCGGAGAATTTAATGAAATCTCGGAGAAAGGCGAAAAACGGTGGCGCGTTCGAGAATGTTGGCTGAGTTCCGGTTCCTTTATTCCCAGCCCTCTTGCGTAACCGTGCTCGCCTCGGGGTAATAAGTGAGAAGGGGGCACGTATACGGAACACGATCCCAGAGTTCTCCTTTCCACAGCAGGCTCTCTCGCTCTCTCTCCCTCTTTCTCTCCCTCTTGCTCGTGTGCTTTGAAAGCCATCTGGCGCTGAAGCGGCACGCGCTGTGAAACCAGCTACCCCCTTCTCCTCCCCCCTCAACCCCTGTCTATCCATCGGCCAGTCGCCGATCCACCCTCTCCCTGTCGTTGCTTCGTGCTTCCCTCCCCGCCCACCCCCGCTAAAATCTAGCTACTTCGTCGAGTCCGACCATCGCTGTGCTCTCGCACACACGGAACGAACACGCGCGCGAATAGCCTAGCTATATCCACACACACACGCACACACACACGCCAACCCTTAGTAGTCGCCGCGCCGGTAACGTGCAAGCCGCGCGTTAGCCGAGCTACGGAACTTTGTAAACGCGGGAGGTGCGAACAAAGGCCGATAAACGGAAGCGGGGGCGGAAGGAGGTCGTAGATATCGCGATCATCGCGGAGTCACCGGCTCCGTAAATACTTCCCCGATGGATTCGGAAAGCTACGGCCGTGCTGGGAACACCTGCGCGCCCTCAGAAAATAGCCCGGCGAGCTTTAAAATCTCGAGGTTTCGGGGGATTTCACAGGTGGACGATCGCTCCGCCACACCTGGGTCAAAGAACCCGGCATCGGATTGAATTTATCGAAATTGTTCGCAGCTTGCGAACCAGATCCATGATTTTGATAATCATTACGGTAAATTGTACCGTAATTGTAAGGGGTTGGAAGCATCTGTTGCTCTCGCGTAGAAATTGGCAAACGCGAGGCGGCCGAGTTTTTTCGAAAGCGCGTTATCGAGGAACGTCGGAGCTTCGAGCATTGTCGACGCGTTACGTAAGTCGCTTAAAGTGTCGGGGCAAAGGTATCTCGTCCATTAACGGTGTCGATGCGCGATAAGTGCATCCAAGGCTGAACATTTTCAGTCTGTTCATAATTAACGCGCCGCGGCAACTGGGTTTACGATCGTTGCTCCACGGAATAAGTTCGAAACGAATTTTCGACGGAGTCGGAATTATGAACAGCGGGATCGGAAAGTGATCGTTTCCGCGGCGAACGCGTTCGCGGCTTTCGTTTTGACAAACGATCGCGTAAGAATCTATATATCCGCGGCCGAGTAATTAATCTCGGAGAGAACGCGGGTCAAAAGGGAAACGCGGACATACGGACAATTTCTCTCTCTCTCTCTTTCTCTCTCCCTCTCTCTTGGTTTCGGGCAGCTATCGGAAACGGCGCGCCGCGGTCCAATAAACTGATACGGCTATTAAACGTTATCGTTGACTCGATATAACCGCGAGGCGTGCTCTTTTGAACCGGGTCCCCCGATCCGCGGATTAAACCGCGTGCACGATAGAGCGCGGAGATTGTTTCGCGAATCAATATTTTCGTTCCGCGAGATCGACCGACGCGACAGCAACAAGTTTCGCCGCGGCGAGATAATGCTGCGATTTTCCGCGGAGCGAGGCGAGACGAGGCGAGGCGGGGCGAGGCGGTGGTAGCGTTCTCATGCCGGCAAACAGCCGTGTCGAGAAGCGAAAAAGAAAAGAGAGGGGACGCGGGAAGAATGGCCGAGACGGCGAGGGAGGAAAATCGAGGGAAAAAGAGCGTGCTAGCGAACGGCGAACAGTTAGGTTCCCGAGTCGGAGAACCCAACAGGCGGCTGTCTGTCGAGCAAAATCAATGCGTGCCAGCGACAGGGAACTTCCCCTCTCCTCCCTTCTTTCATCCTCCTCCAGCTAGACCCGTGCCGTGCGCTGCCGTGCCGTGACCAACCCTCTTCTCCTTCTCTCTTTCTCTCTCTCTCTCTCTCTCTCGTCCCGCAGCCCCTCGTCACATCTTTCTCTTCTCTTTTCGCTCGCAAGTTCGCCCGTTCGACTCGCTCGCTCGCTCACTCGCTCGTGTGTTCCCTCCTGCCGAACCGCCGACTCGTCCGAGGCACAAACGCGTCCGCCAGTCCGTGCTCACCCTCGTTTCATCCTATCCCCCGTCCGCAAACCCCCTTCCCACGTCGCCCTCTTCCTCCGCACGCCCACGCATCGCCGCGACCCACCCCCGTTTCGCTCCGGCAAAGGCACAGCCAACCACCCCCGGGGACTAATAAGCTGTATTATTTTTATCACGGTCGGCCGAGACCGATTCCAACGTCTTCTCGACCGACCACCCTCGGCATCCCCCCCTCCTCCCTCTTGGTCAATCACCGGTGCTTTATCACCTGATTCCGGACGAGAACCGCTTGGAAATTCCACCCTGATCCGACGACCCTGCACGATCGAATCATCCTCGGGATAATCGCGCTGCGGCAAGCGCGAACAAATTGTCGACTAGGAACATCGTTCTACATTTTCAAGCTATCGAAAATTAAACAGGCATTCGTTCCTGCACTTATTTGTTCGTATGCAAAAGAAAATAGTATTCGTTCATTGTCAGAAAGAATTGTACGATCGAGGGGAAATCTTAGCCAAAGCGAAGCTCGGATTTGGAGATTCGATTTCGCAGGAATCGTGCGGGAACGTCGTAGACGAAGGACGGCGAGTGTAGCGTTAGCCGGATCGGTAGGCAGAAGAGAGAGCGTAACTGGAATGTTACTCGAAAACTCGAAACGAAACGAGCCGTGGAGTTGGCCGCGAGTGCCTCGCGAAAGCTACTCGGCGCGCCGCGCCGGTTAATTATTAACGCGAGCCAACACAGAGAGAGAGAGAGGGAGAGAGAGGAATCGAGCGCTAAGAGGGTGCCGCACGCGTTTCCGTCCCGGTGTGGCATTAACCCGCAACCCATCAAAATGTAAATATCGGCCCTGGTATCTGATCAACGCTCGTGTGCGCCCGCCTTGCGCGGATCGATTTTCGCGCCGATACCCGAAATTTTCGATCCTATCCTAGACGAGATGATTTTCGGTCAATTTCTAGAAAGAGGTTCTATCTCTCGAAAACAATTGTCAATTGCGCGGAATAATGTGAACAATCGTCGAAAAAGTAATATCAGAACGAGTTTCGCGAAAAGGTGCGAGCGGAGAAATCAACGAGCGTCGAAGCGCGGCTGGAAAACGATTTTTCCCCGAATGTCGTTCCGGCGAATACATTTTGCGATAGGAAAACGCGGCGCAGATTTTCCGCAGGAACCGCCGGGCCGGAGAAAAAAAAATGCCGGAGCAGTTGTCGGAGGCGGGAGATCCGGAATCCTGGCACCGATTTCGCGGTGGAGAATGTACACGGAGAGAGATCGAGCCTTTTGGCTGCACGCCTGCGGAGAATACACGAGCGATTCCGCTCTGTGGTTCCTCGAGCGACAAGGAGCGCGAAAAGCAGTCGATAACGTTGATATCGATCCTCAAAGGAAGAGGAAAACGAACTCTATCCGAGCTTCTCTGTCGCTCTGATCGTTCCACCGTTGAGACAGAAAGAGAGAGAGAGACCGAGAGAGGAGGATAGATAGATGGCGAGAGAGAAGGAAGGTTGGAAAGAGGGAAGGATAGAAAGAGAGAGAGAGAAGGGGGGAAGGTTAGAGAGGGTGAACACGCACACGTTTGCCTCGTTGGCTCTGTCTCCGGGTGTAAGGAGACGATGATGTCCTGTCGGTAGGTTTACCAGGAGGACAGGAGAGTCGTGTTGACGAGGACCGACAGGGCCGGCTCCCTAATTCGAATTTAGGTGTTGGGCGGGTTGGCAAGTGGGCGCAATGCGGTGTCACGCTGCGGGCGTTTGCTCTTTCTCCTCCGACCGGCACTCGCTCTCTCTCTCTCTCCCTCTCTCTCTTCCCTCCACCCCTATTTCTCTCCATTGTACCCTCCTTTCCGGTTTCGGCTCTCCTCCACTTGCCTCCTTTCGCCGAGCGAACCCTCTCTCTCTCTCGCTACCCCCTTCATCCCTCGGCAGCCCCGTTAAATCCCCCCAACACCTCGAACCACCTACTCCGTCTAAGCCGGATCGAGCGACCTTAATCGACCCCCTGTGATCTCGACGGCGATCGCGCGCGCACCGAGAGGTACCCGTCCTCTACTCTCGAACACGCGTCACCGCCCCCCTGCCAACCCCCCGTCCGCAATCCCTAACGCCACTAATTTCCACGACGATCGTTCTCCGCGCTTTTTCCGTGATTTTTCAGCTCCGCAGCGGCGAGAGAACGCCTCCGAGACGTCTCGGCGGCGGTCGAAGCGCGCGCGGACTCGAGGGATCGATCCGGAACAACCGGTAATCCGTGACCCGGTGTCGCTCGCAGTCTCTGGGAAACCCGAGCGCAGCCTGCCCCGCCAACTCTAATCCCAGGGTAACTGCGAGAATCTTCCGGCCGCGGTTTCCGCGACCCGTCTCCGGCTGCTGCGGGAGACGCCGTGTTTGCCAGCCAGATTGATCGCGGAGCGCGCGGCAAGCTGGGATCAGCCCCCGCGAAACGATCCGAATCGTTCGATCAAAGTCGTTCGAACGACGATACAAGATTTTTGAAAGTTTGCGGAATCAAATAGTTTCCTCCGCTTCTTCGACACGAGTACCGAAAGTCGAGCCAGAAATTTTCCGTGAAATCGAGACAATCGATAAAACTGCAATTGGCAAATTCAGATCGCGTTCGAATTCATCGACATCTTAAACATCTTAAAAAATTCTTAGACTTCGCTGATCAGCAAAGTGTACGTCGGGGTGGCGTCGTCGATCGTCTCACGGTGCGATCCATCTTCGAGGAGCGTTTACGCGGACCGTTAGCCGACGGCTGGTCGAATCGAAAAGAAAAACGCGTTCGCGGCGGACTCGTCGAGCGTAACTTTACGACTTCTAAATAGCAGGCCTGCGCTCCGAACAAGTTACAGGATCGCCGACACGTAAAACTCGCAGAAACTTACCTTTTGGCACGAGAACACGTACTACGGGCTGGTAAGCCGGAACGATAAAAAAAAAAGACCCGGAGAGAAGGACGAGGAAAAAGAGTTACGGTCTAACGGAGGCAAAGTTGGCCCCGGCCCCCGTCGGGATTTCGTTTCTTAGGAAAATATACAAATGTACAACTTCCCGCGACGGCGAATCCGATGAAAAACCACCGAGATCTTTTTCACGCGGCGACGTCTCGCCGTTGCAATTCTCAATCGCGATGCATGAATTGATCGAGCTCAGCTTCGATTTTATATCGACATTCTATTCGTTGGTGAGGGTATCTGCGCGTTTTAGACATTTTTTGGAGGATTTCCGATCGTTGCTCGTTGATTCTATTTCTTTTTAGATTTTTTATGAACTTTGATGTTACTAGATGGAATTATATATTCATGGGACGTCTATCTCTCTAGTTGACGCGTCGGTGTTGAATTATTGGTGTCAGTTTTCTTGCAAACACAATAAATGCACAGACTATCGACAGCTACTCGGAGACCCACGGAATCAAGAATGCACAAGCTCGGCTTCCGGTAGTTCCTGCGAATGCCGCCGTTACGCGATCCCATGGCGTATCGCGTGAGCAAAAATTCAGAATCATGGTTTCTCGGAAACGTAACACCGCCACGGCGAGGAAACTCGAACGCGTTGTACTCGAGTGACTCGAGAGAGGTGCAGAGGAAGATAGAGATATCGCTAAAACACGAACCGATAACCTCCTCGGCGTGTCTGACAAATGTTTGACCGCGGAACGTTCTTCGTTATCTGCGCGCCTCGTAAGCCTAATCTTGGCTCGTGTGTGCATAGTTCTATCCGAGCAGGAAAAAGACATCCATAAACAATGACGTCCGGTTTCTCAACGATCCCACGATTATCATTCTTTCCCGATCGAGTTTCCTCCTGCAGTGTACGACACCGAACAAGTATCTAGCGACGAGAAAAATCACGTTGTCACCTACCTTGTTCTTTCTCGGGGGCCTTCGCTGGGACCTTCTTGTCGGGCGCCTTTGGAGAACAATTCTTTCGCGCTGGTCTAACCGTTAACGTCGACGGTACCTGGAAAATAAAATGCCACAGCCGTTTAGCGTACGGTAACCATGGTTGTGGATAAAAACGTCGAGTGGATGGAACAAGTACTTACCACCTTCTCAGACCTTTCACCGGACGGCAATCTGGCGATGGTCGCGTCGGGACTGTCTTCCGGCGGTGGCGGTTGCACTATCCAATTATACTCGCGTTTCTCAACCGGTAGACCCCATCGTTCGTACTCGAGGCTCTGAGTGCGCAGGGTTTCGTAACAGTCCAGGCAGACCACCGCGAAGTCCCCGTTCTCCAGCAGCAGGCTCTTCTCCGGCTGCCGATGGTACTTGAGGAACGGGAAGTCCTTGACGAGCAACGCTCTGACTCGTTTGCGGTAGGTGGTTATGCCGCAGACGTAACAGCAGTAGTCGTGGGTATTGTACTGTCTTTCGGCGGCGTTCACTTGCTGGCCGCTGGGAAGAGATTCGTATCGACGCCACTGCGCCAAAAGGGAGTGATAACAGAACGTGCATACCAGCGCGGAACCGTCTTCGCGAAGCTGCTCGGCGTTCGGCGGTGACTGATGCCGCAACAATTCCGGGAAAAACGGCGCGTTGCGACCCTGAGGACGACCGTACAAGACTCGAGCCAGAGTCAGGTCGCTGTGCAGACCGCACAGGAAACAATAGATCGAGCTGCTCGACGTGCCCGGATTGCTGCCGAACGTTCGGTCCGAGCTCGAGCTCGGCGGTGTCGCAATCGACCGGTTCACGTCGCCGTTCGGATGCGGACTAGGAATATCATACCTGAAAGATGACGGAAATCGTCGTAACATAGGACAGGAACGAAAATTTAAGAGAGAAACAGCAAGGTTATGTCGAAAGGTGTTGCACGAACCTGCGACGTTCTAAAGGAACACGTTCGGCGTCCATGCTCTCCCACTGCTGGGCCAAGTGGTTCACGCAGTGACTACAGGCCAGCACTCTGCCGTGACTATCCATACAGGCGTTCTCAGAAGTACGAGCCATTCCCCTTAAACAGGGAAAGTGCATGGCATGCGAGTTCATTCCCTCCGGGCTCGTGGACAACCTGCGACAAAGGGGAAATGCGATTAATTGGGTTCGTTGTTAGCTTGGGGGATACTAGAAGCAGCCTGGATAACTCACCATTCCATGTGAGTGCGAGGATACAGTCTCTCGCAGATATAGCACCTATAGTTTTGGCCAACAGCGACGGTCCCATTTTCGGCAGGGACGTTGTTCGGCGAGTTTCGCTGGCCGGCCGTGGCTCCCTTGACCGTGCCGCCTCGCAATTTGTTCGTGGCGACCGAGGACTTGTTCAAATCGTACGGTTTGAACCGGATATCGCTGCCGGCCGAGTTCGCCGGAGATTTGGCGACCGCAGGCCTCGGTGACGGACCTTGCTGCCGGAAGTCGACCGTCTGACCCGCGACCGGCTGAGCAGACTCGTGATTCTCTCCCCCAAACACTTGCTGCTTCTGCGGTATGGCTTTGTAACAAATGGAGCAGACTTGCACCATTCCCTGAGGACTAATAGGACTAGCTCCTGGCGGAGGTCTCAGAGAATAAATAAAAGGATAGTACGCCTCCTTCTCCGGATTGGCGCAGCAGTAGAGAAGCCTAATACTGGACGAAGGGTACTCGAGCGCGCAGGTGTAGCAAATAAATGTGGTCGTATCCATCGTTGGCGCTTGCCGTTTACGGAGCGTGTAGTTACGATCAGTGTGGGGTACACCTTGCCGAGCATACGCCTTCCATTGCAATAGAAGGTGATTCTGACACGCTGTACAGGCCTGGAGAACACAACGGTTAGTACTACCACGAAGGAATCACCTAGCAGGATCGATCAAACGATTGAAACATGAAATGGTGTACCTGTACGCGACCTGCGCTGTCCATGGGTCGACTTCTGCTGGGTCTCGGATGAAGCATCAGAGAAGGAAAGAATGGGGGAGGACTGGCCGAAGGGTGCGGCGGAGTTGGCAGTGGTTTCGCTGCGATATGACTAAGCGAGCCTCTCTTGAACTCATCCCCGCACACGTAACAAACTTCCGTCACAGAATTCTTGTCCGGCATCGAGAGGTCCAGGATATCAGTGCCGACGCTCGACGAAGATCCACCGCTGTAAATCACTGCAATACAGAGAAACGATTACGATTACTACAGTATCGTTCTCGCCGGACAAAAATGTTCCACGCGACCCGCGAACACGGAACTATAGTTTTATGATCCGCAATTGCCACGGACCGATTTCAAGCGACCTATTTATCTGCGATACTCGCTGACTAATGGCTATCGAATCTGCTTAGCCGGATCTCAAAAGGTCGCGCACAGTCAAGCTTGAGATCAGAATTCGAATTAGATATACGTTCGCCGGTTTATCTGCCAGACTGTTGACCTTTATTTACAAACATTCGACCAACTGAATGGATGGACTGTGCCTAAAGTAAAGAATTCTTGTACAGGCTACTACAGACTATGACCTCTTCCAGAATAAATTGGATCGATAAGGGTCGTACGTCGAAGCGATAGACAAGAGTCGCCCGGAGCAGCCTGTGCAATTGGAAATGCGAACATACGTTGAGGCTGTGGTGGTAACGCTGGTTGCGGGGCAGGAGAGCTCCTTGGTGCGTGTCGTAGGTCTAAAGCTGCTTCACTGGATATTCTGGTGTCCTCGACGGGCTGCCTAGGGCTCTGTAACCTCTGGTGCGGCGATTGCAGTCTTTGATGGGGAGATTCCATGGTGAGCCTCGCTTGCTCCAGGTGCCTGTGCGTTTCAGCAGCGTTCGAATGCGGTCTTGGCAGTTCGATGGAGTTTGACGGCGGCCTTGTCTGTTCCACCACCCTAGGCGAAGGCGAGTTCGTCGGCAGCCGCGGCGAGATACCCACCGGTCGGTTCTCCGGTCTGAGCTGTGGCGGTTGTTCGTTGGTCAGACCAAGAACTTGAGCAGCATACTCTCCCTGCAAAGCCATCTCGGCCCCGGTGAACGGACCACCGTCGCATCTCTTCAGCCAATAGATTCGTTGACTATGCGGCCTAGCATCCTGCTCGTAGCTCTGCCATTGCTGCAACAGCAACGCGTAGCAGAGACTGCAGGCCTTCACAGCCCCGCCTCGGGCACCCTCGCCACGGTAGCCGGCAGGTGGTTCGTGGGACTCCAGGAACGGAAAATAAGGCTCGTTCGGCGCTCCAGCCGGGTTCGGCTTCACTCGGAGCCAGTACTGTTCGCTGTGGCCCACTGTGCCACAAACGAAACAAACCCTGGCACCTCCAATCTCCTCAGAGGCTGGATTTGGCTGCGGATTCGCGAGGGACTGTCCGTCGAGGCCAGGCTCATTTTTCACATATAGTTTGTTTTCCATCATGTCAGGAAACCATCGGGTCTCTTCAACGACCTTCTATATACTTTTGTTTGGCACGCATATACGATCACAAGTTACTTAGATTGACAATGTTTTCTTGGAATTTTCCGTGTATCTGGAAAGATAAAAGAACCATTCAGTTGGCACAGGGATAAGGTTGTTGGAAACAAAGTATGCTACGCTTAAACGGATGCAAGGCATATTATTTCAAATGTATATAGGAAACCTTATTGTATGCAAATGAGTGTATTCGGGTGCAGCTGCGACCTCATTCTTTATTCAATGCGGAATACACAAAACACAATTGCTTAACGTGTCCAGAAACAAATTTATTTCTTAATTGTGTAACACCCGGTCGAACCTCGATGATAGAACAATAAATATTTATGTAAACATGACATTTCATTCTTCTTCCCTGAATTTATCAGGATTTTAAATTACCTCGTAGCTGGAGGATTATGCAGCTACACACGTGTACCTCATTACAAAGTGTATCTATGGATTACAAGTTACGTTTCATTTTAGGGCAAATTGAACGAAACAGTGACGTATAGTCTCGAAGTCGGGCAATAAACTTTTGCATAAACAAAGTATGTGCTTCCTCCTCGTAGGTATTATACTTTCCATCGAAATGAAATTAAGTGCACCGCTTAACGTATACAATTACATCTTGAGAGCAAGATTACACAGTCTGTCTGTGGTGCCTGTAAACACAAATACTTGGTTATGAAATATATACGATAGAACAAAAGACTAGCAAAGTGCAAGTTACTTTAAAATTTTTTAGTACAACAGAGATTGGATAGTTGTGAAACACTGATCCCGAACAACAAACACAAAGGACCGTGCCGTTAGCCGTAAACTCTTATCGTTATTGAAGCATTGCAACGTGCGATGCTTTTAGAATACCGTAACATGTGGTGTATTTTTGGCGCATTGCTACATCGACGTTTACCGACACCGACCATAAAACACTTCTTCGGGCGTCGGTAACAGAAGGAAAAACCGCGTGATGCACTTTTCGTTTCGCTGACGCGCGCGTGCACAATAATTTGGTATTAGAACACGATTCCTAACACATACGAGGAAGAAGCACGGGAACAACGAGCCACGAAGCAAAGCGTTTTCGGGGAGAATCGGCTGAGAACGCATAATCGTCGATCCGTGGAGAAGATCGGGGGACAAAATAATTCCTCGAAAATAGACGATCGAGGATCGTCTACTACGAAACGTAGGAAAACGTGATCGCTGCGAGGATATATTTGATGGCAATGGTGGCACTCTGGCCTTAGCGGCGAGTCGCACGTCGAAACGCTCTCTCTCGATTCGATGCTGGTTTATCGTGATCCGTCGTTCATCGACGATCGTTTGCGACGAGCCGAGGAGAATTTCGACGATAAAACGATCGGTGGGAGAGGGATCACAGGGATCAAGGGGAAGGCAGAGCCGTACACTGTGCCTCGCTACCGAAATACGCAGCCACGACGGGCACACTGGCACGCACAGTTTACGGTCTCCTGAATCGAAAACACTCACGTTTTCACAGTTCGGCGAGATTGGCCACCGCATCGCTATTTCGCGGTGGTGATTTTACTCGGCGATACGTATTGCTTAGGCGAAGCGGAGCTTCCTTATCTCGGGTTCTAGTCTCTGCCATACGTGCTCGAGCTGCACACCGAGCTGCGGGGTGTCACCTTCGAAATAACGTTATGGCTCGTTCCACTCATATTTACATGTGTCGTGCACCGTGCTACGCGTCCCGAACCCGTATCGCACTGTCCCATCCACGAGAACTAGAATAAAACCGGTCCCGCGACTACGAAAAATACATTTTCTGATGGCACAGCACCGCGACTTTGGCTCAATTCACCGCCATGTTGCAAAATCGCGATCCGCTTCCCATGATGCCACACAGCTTCGTCATATGACAGTGCCGCGCCGCTAGCCAATCGACTACGGCGACGCATGCGCGGACCGCGCCATCTCCAACCGAACTGCCGCGAACACAGTTTCCGCGCGATCTTTGAAATTTTTTTTCCATTTCTCTCGGATCCGTAGCAATTTTATAATTGCGTTACGTAACCATGCACCGTGTTCGTTGAACCTCGGGGAGACGATCATCGTCCGCGCACACCTAGCTCTCAAAAAATTACCATAGTTAACCGTCCACGAGAAGTTCCTCCCGCGATTCTCGCGTTCTTTTTTCAAAGCACGATCATTTTGAAATTCAAATCGAAAGACCGACACAACGCGCCGATTTCAATTTATTCTATGAAAAATGCGATGATATTTTATTGTTTCTGGCGTTGATCTCTTCATCGAGTCTAATTCCTTAAAAGAGAAAAAATTCATCGGCTGCTGACTAAAGAAATAATTAAAAATTGCAGAATTAACGAGAAGTAGTTTGCTTTACTTTCTTTTCAAGTAAACCATGAATGAATTATTATTATTTTTTAAATTATCATGCGTAGTTGAGAGAGTGATTTCTAATTTTACAAAATCAGATTGAGAAGAGAGAAATAAAGGAAAACAACGAAGTAACAGCGGTTCCACGTTGGACATTTATACAATATTAATTAGAATGAACAAACGAACAGTTTGCGACGGACTTTTAGATGAGATTTACAGGTATTCGTGTGACATCGGGATGGGGAAGAAATACGAACAACAATCGATGTTTCACCGTATTTAATCAACAGGTTGGGACATTGCACCTTGGTAATGCTAAAAATTATTTTTTATAGATTGTGTGGTTGTTGATTTTTTTATATGTATATTTATGTATATATATATTTTTTATATGTGTACCACTATGTCAAGTGGAATCCTGATATAATACTAAAAAATAATTGGAAATACTTTAAAAATACTCTTTGCAAACGATAATTCTTAGAAATCCATTCTCTCTGATATCGTTCGTCTCTACCATACACATCTAACAGCTACAATGATCTCGAATTCCTCCGTGTACGGCTTTATACAGACAATTAATCACAAAAAGGTTTCCTCCCCTTTCTTCTGGTTACCCTAAATGGTGGTGATGCTTCCAAACAACAACAAATTGCGTTTGCGGTTCGTAGAAAAATGTCTCCCTCGTTCTCGAAGAATTATGCGCAGTCAGAATAATCGAAAGGGGAACATGATTTTTTTTCTCTCTTTCACCGACCCTCTCCTCTCTCTTTCGCCACTGCGTTTCGATCTAAAGAACCATTGAAACCGATATCTGATTCGTAGAAGCAGCGTGATCACGATCTCATAATCGTTACGATATATAAAAATACTAAAAGAAACTAAACGGACACGAAGCGTCAGGAAAAAAGATTAGCTACGCGTTCGCTGACTTAACGAGACCGTTGTGTGCTCGGTACATATCGTATTAATTTAACGTGTAAAAACGCTCTCTCTCTCTCTCTCTTTCTTTCATTCTAACTAATATTCTGGCTATCTCAGTTTCTCTCTCCCTCTCGCTCCCTTATAAATAATTATAAACTAGGTCTGTTTTGCATTGATGAATGACTACAACGATCTCCTTCTCTCTTTCTTTCTCTCGCTCCCTGTTCTCTCCCACTCTACCGACACGCAGCCAAGATACTCATCTCTATTTGTCACAGCTTGTTTCAATCCATACTCATCGTGGGAATGGTAACGACGACATCAATTCGTGGACGATCGAGGGAAAGAAGGCAAGGACAACGACCAACGTAATAAATAATACACGCGAAGAACAATTAATCGCAGACTCCTCCGAACGACCGGATACGCTTTGCTTTTGATTCTGTAACAGCCTTTTTCCTCCCAGCGGATACGCGATTCTTGCGGACTGCCGACTCTTGGTCACTTAAGTAAATAAAAAAAAAGAAATCAAAAGTAAAAATCAAAAAGAGTTCGTGTGTCACGGTAAAAAGAAACAAAAAAAAATAATACCTCCTTCTGTTCAGCGTCACACGCACTAAAGTCCGCAGTCCGGCAAGACAGGCGATCCTCGCTTCGCTTGTTTCTGTTTTCGCTTTTGCTAGGACTTACTTAAAAGATGGCATAACGGCGCCGAGTTAGTTAAATCGGATTTAACATTTGGTGAACGCATGACTTTTACTCTGTCGACCCTACCGGTCGGGTTATCTCCGTTTCTTATGTACATATAAACAGATATATTACTGTAACAGGGTTTCCTCCACGTACAGGACGTTCCACAAGAGAGAGAAACCAGCTTATGCGAGCTAACTATCGACAAAGGGTTCTTCGCCCCCAGTTATCGAGCGAGACTATCTATCTATACAGGCGAACGCGAACGGAATCACAGAACAGCAGCGTTGCATCACGACGGTGAAAACTGTAGTCTACCGACGGTAGACGAACGGCTATAATAAATCGAGTCGCGTTGTCATTCAGAAAGTATCGCGTTCGTTATAAATGAAACGTCCTTTACGGGGAGGACCGTCGTGTGCGAACGCGTCTTGTTGCTCGTTTTAGCAAACGATATCGCGTGCACACGCGTAATGAATAACGAGCGCTCTATGAAAAAACGCTAAGGGTCACCGGTTCCGATAAAACTGTTCACCCCTGGGACACCGTGTATCTAAATGAATGTTGACACGTACGAGAACAAAAAGACCACGCGTGATCTATCTAATTGCGCGAGGAACAAAAGCAACATAACCAGCGACGATTAAATAACGAAACCGATTGGTCCGATTGTCAACGATGAAAACGAACAGGCGATCGACCACGAAAACAGGTGTGGATATATCGCGGTACATATAATCAACGTCCAACCTCCAGCAAAAGGTCTAGCAAACGCAATACGGAAAGCAACTGTGAATCCGCATGGTAATCGCAACCTATAGATCAGTAAGATCCAGCGACCCGGCGAGCAAAGATCCCAAAGACCCTCTGAATCACGCCGAGCCTGCCGCCTCGCCGGTCTCAAATATCGTTACCGTTCACCTGGTTCTCGTCGCTCAAACTCCTCTTGCTGACCTCCTCGCTCGACGTCCGGCCATAACCGGGTTCGATCACCGCGTCCGCCACCGATCTCGAACTGTGCTTGTCGACGTGCGTCAGCTCGATTGGAAGATAGATCGTCCGACAGTGATCTATGTCCGCCCGACACAGCGGACACCGCTCGCAACGCCGGGCGCAATCCAAGCAGGCGACCGCATGTCCGCACGGAAACAACGCAGTGTCCAGGCTGCGATCCATGCAAATGCGACAGAGCATCGCGTCCAGCAATCTTGCCAAACATTCCCGGGATTCCTAAAACGGTACAGACCAGTCAAGACCAATTCGTCCCTCGGGACTCTGTTTAGTTTACCGACGCTATTTGCACCGCAACCCCCTTTCAAAGCTCTGTCTACCATCTTCATTCCTTCCTCAAGACACAATCATTTTCTAGCTACTGTGAAACGTCTGTGCTTCTAAAGCCAGGTATCTTTAATCAACCAAACAAATACGTTCCTCAGGGTTAATTATAATTTTCTATGTACATTGAACAACCTTTTCCGAAGTCGTACACAATCCTTAATAAAAAATGAACATTGAATTACGTCTGAGGAGTACTTTAGTATCTGCTTACTCACTTGAGAATTTATATCTGTTAGGACTCTATGAATTGCAAACTGTATTTAACCGTGAATGCAGAGCAAGCTATTTCTGAGGAGAGTACGTAAGTAGATTTCCTGAGCTTGTCGGGGATGGTTGCTGCTCGCGTTGGGGCATCATGAGAAATAAACCTTGCACTTGGGATCCTCGCAGTCCCCGGCGCAGTCGTGCCTCTCCAAGATCTGCTTCTCCTTCTCGTCGGGCAGCCTGACGGTCGCAGATTCGCAGTACAAAGCTCGTCGAGCATTGTCGTATACCTCTCGACAAGTCCTTCGGATGTCGAACACGTACTTCTTCCCTAACGTGGAGTCCTCGTTGAAGATGGAAATGATGGTGCCCTGGAAAAAACAAGAACATTGTCTAGACTGTTCTACGACATCCTAGTATCCGTCAATCTCTCCACGAAATTCTCATCCAGATTACCTTCAAATCCCGTATGAACTGTGCGGTGACGGCGCTCCTGACTGTTTCACAGCTGTAGAACGCGTGCTTCTCGGTGATCGCCCGGTACAGGCCGCTGGCGGATTGACTCGAGTCCAATTTAAAGTTCAACGACGTCTCCTCGCCGTCCAGGGATAGATACACCAAGTGGAACATCCGACGCTGCGACGTCGCACTTTGTATCGCCGTGTACGGTATACTGCGGACAGAGGGAAACAGAAGAGAGGACGTTACCGAGGTGTCGGGCACAGCCCAGACGGCACACAGTCTCTTGGGATCTGTTTCTTCATTTGTCTACGTACTTTTGCGTCTCCTCGTCATCGCTGCGGTAAACCGTGATCCCGTGAGGACCAACGCCGATCATGGACACCCCGTTGTATCCGAACTTGCTGTGGAACATTTCCTGGCCGAACGTGTCCAGGTTCGAGATCTCTTTCAGCAGCCAGTACTCGGCCGTCGATGCTTTCATACCCTGCACAGAAAGTTAAAGAATCGTCAGACGTGACCCTAATTTCAATTACGAACTGGAATCGTAAGGGACAAAGGTCACAGTTAAGGAAATGAGACACGAACCTTGATCTCCTTGTGTTGTTGGACTATCCGGTGCAGCAGATCCTGCGGTTTTGGATCGCACGGCTCGGTCGGCTGTATCTGACAGCACTGCGAGTAAAGTGCATGCAGCGGCGATATGGCATCGTAATCACCGACGTCGGCCTGCGCTATCAAGGCGACCAACCGTGCCACGGAACCCCAGTCGGAGACCTTCAATCTACCCTCGACCAGCTCCAAACGAGAGTGCAAGTAGAACTGATGCCTGCGGGTACAAGAAAAACGGATTAGACGATCGTCTTTACGTTTGTAGCTTATTCTAATACGTCGAGGAACCTGACGCTTCGAAGCGATCGTTTCGCGAAGTTCGATCTCGTTAACGAACAAAGAGTCTTTTCATAAAATATTTCTTCCTTTTCGTCAATGTTCGCAACAATTTTCCCAACTTTCTCGAGAAGAAACGGCTTCGCGAGCGATCAATGCCTCGTTAGCTAGTTCAGAAATCGAGAACCGCGATCGCGTATCACTTTCCCTTTAGCCCCCCCCCCCCCCCCACCTCGGAGTTTCGGTTTTGTCGGGAACGCGAAACGTCGGTGGATAATTAGTTCGAGGATTAATTGCTCCGGCTTGACGGCACCGCGGCATAACACCGGAGGAGTTATTAGGTTGAAAAGCGGCTGCTGCATCCGTCGATTCTTCGCCTCGCCGTCGCGCCTGTTGGCGAGGACGTCGTAAATCTGCGAAAACTGCGAGACAGAGTATGATCGGGAACGCTGTCGGAAGGCTGTTCGTCGTTGCGAGAAGAAAACGACGACGGGGGGGTGGAACGCGCTTAACGTCGAACGATGCTCCGACGAAATGAAGCATCTCGGATGCGAAATTTCAAGCCGACAAAAAGTTTGATACGGCCGCGCTCGCAAAGGTGGATGGGAAACGAGGAGAGAGAGAGAGAGAGAGAAAAAAAAAAGCGCAGGAATGGAGTATGTAGGCAGCACGAATGTGTTCTCGAGATTTCGTTTACCCCGACTTTCGCAGCGAGCGAGAGAGCCGCGCGGCGCTTTGTAATCCACTGGTATTACGAGCCACTCGCCTCGAACCTCGTTTCGCCGGAGGATTACGAGCAGACTGCCTTTTCCACGTTACACCGGCCGGCAAAAACCAACTTTTCCGTAACTTTAGCAACGAGCGAGAACGCGCGACCGATCGCGAGCGAAATTTCGGACGGGGGAGGGCATTGCCGCGCTTCTGGAGAACGCGGGCCAATTAACCGTCGACAAACGTCCGACCAGCGGCGAAGTTCCGCAGAAATTGGCGCCGGTCGTTTGGATATTTCGCGTTGCCGCGAACAACGCTAAATTGAAAAATGAAGACGATCGTGTACCGAAAGCCGAACCTGTTGATCGGCACGAGAAAATCATTAACGAAACCTGTAGATTCGATAGCTTCGCTTCGGGACCCATTATTATCATTATCTACCTTTTACTAAACAGGATTGATCCTAACTTTGTAGAACCGAAAATGATTAGTTCAGAGCTATTCCTTGCTACTCTCCCTCAGTCGTAGCCAAAAATTGTTCCTTCATCTCAAAGACAGTTCGCGGCTCAAAGAACGAGGACTATCTACTTCGGTTCGTGGCCCACCCATCGGTCCCGACCTTAACAGAGATACAATCGGAGTTTCTGAACCGAATTCCGGCGAGTAAATCGAGTTCTACGGTTTGATGTTACAGTCTCGCGTCCAGATTAAATTGAAATACTAACATTAGTTGCCACGCCTCCGGCGCGCAACTTCCTGAGCAACGATCGAATCCTCGACGCTCGGAGATGGCGGATAGAGATAGAGAGAAGAGAAGAGAGAGAAAGAGGAGCGCTCCCGTCAGGAAAATCGGACGCTGCGAGTCCTAGACGATCGTCGTCGGGTAACGCGACCGAACAGAGAGAAAGGCGAACGTGCGAGACCGCAAAGAGAGAGGGAGAGACAGAGACAGAGAGAGAGAAGTCCGGAAAATCCTTGGGCGTATCGGGAACCGCATTGTCGACGAACTTGTCCCTGGCAAAGTTGGCCGAGGTTAAGCCGGGGCCATCGGAGTTGTCCAGCTGCGATCCCAACCGGTTCCTTTGGAAATCGGTGATCGAGAAGCATTGCATGACATCCTAGCGATCGACGATGCTCGCCGCGATCCTCGAACTTGCCGTCGAAAACAGCGTTCGACGAGAGCTTGGATCTTGATCCTCGTAGTCTGACTAGTCTGCGCGATATCCGCGCCTGACCAAAAATATCCGAGCCCAGAGGACGGCGAACACGCCGAGCGAATAAACGATTCTCGTCGGAGGCAATTAAAAGCACAACGTTTTGTTGCACGTTACGCGATGTACCGGACCAGTTTGGTCAAGAAACCGATTCAGCCGGCGGCGAATTCATAGCTGTTCCAAACACCGGCCAGCCGAGGTGGAAATTAGCGCGCTTTGAAATTACCCACGGTCGAATGAAACGACCTCGTCATCCTCCGGTGAATTAATTACGCGGGAACGATGCCCGCGACTCGCGTCGGCCCGCCCACGCTTTTCACCGCGAAGCGAAATTTTTGTCGCCGAGCCCCCGGGGGATAGAACGGCGCGACAAACGACAACGCGCAATTACGGCCGGCGTTAAAGTATAAACTGGAACGGACCGTCATGGATAAATCGGGTAACAAGGACGCGAGCAAGGTCCTGCCAGTATTAGAGAGTTACCGGTGGCCTCCTGATAATTATCGCGGTCTCAGATAGGTTCTAAAAATTCTAGGAAAATTCTACAGGACGTGGAAAGGCCCTGAAAGTGTTAAAAAAATGCTGGCGACGTTGAAGAAACTCTAGGATTCTAACAAGATCCCAGAGAGTATTAGGAAAGCATTGGCTGTCCCAGAAAAATTCTAGAGGCCCGAGAAATGTCGGTGAAAAATATTATAGTTGAAACTATAGAGTATTATAGAAGCTAATGCAAGCGCGATCCGAAATTTCCTGGACCGCTCTACCATATCGTATCCGGTCGGCAGGTTTTTCTCGCGAATGCACGAAATCCGCGCTCGCAATTATTAATACCCTCGCATTGGAATTCGCGACGATGAATAGGCGCTGTTTCATGCATGATCCATTTCGACTGCATCAAATATAAACGACACCGTTGCAGCATTATCCTCCGGGCTCCCCGATTCTACGCAGTTTATCTTGGTGCCGATTGTGCAACCGTGCAGAATTGTCATGCGCAATTTGTTGGCTCGAAGAAAATTTGCAAAGTTGATCTACCGACCAGAACTGGCCCCCGTTGTTCGGAAGAAATATCTCGAGCGACTTGAAAATCACCGCGGAGAGCGCGGGCTCGCGATCAAATTGTGGAACGGGTTCCGGAACCCTCTTCTATTCCTCTTGTCCAATAATTAGTCGCGAGTCGGAATGGCTTATTAAGCGAAACATTAAGAACAAAGTTTGGAGCCGCGGGACCGCGGGGACGCGAAGGGAAACACGGCGAGAGGAAGTCGCGGTGTTTGCGCAGCCATCTAACGCTGCCGTGTCGCAGCTCGAAGATAAATAGAACGGTAGCTGGCTCCTGGCTCGGCAATCTTCCCGTATATTTCGTTTGCAGGCGGAATCCCGAAGAAGAAGAAGAAGAAGACGGCGCGCGAGGGACTCGTCGACTTCCGTCAGCCAGAGCCCGTTCCGCCCTAGCTGGCACTTTTTAACAATAACTCAAACGCGGAGAGAACGGGATAAAAAGAGAGAGAGGGAGAGAGAGGAGTGTCTCTCAGCCATTCTGCTCTGCAAGTTCGAACGGAACCAATATCGTCCTTGCGATGACAAATGTCGGTTGCTCCGACTCCGAGACTCCTCCATTTGTCCCCGTGTCCAGCGCGCAGATCGCGGCGTATCGAACTTCCCGACCGGCGAGAACTTTCCCACCGAGAAAGATGTCCTGGAGGATGCTGTCCGACGAATTACGCTCTTATTCGCACGTCGGACTACGAGGACTCCCCCGGAGCCAGATTGCGCAGATAGCAAAAGTCCCATATTACGGTGATCCTTGTGTTGCGACGATCGTCTGCATCGGGAACTGACCCAAGACTACGCGGTTGCAATAAATCGAATCGAAAGCAACCATTTAGCACGCGTTGATACGACGAGCGTTCCGGATTCCAAAGATTTAAATCTGTTCCCTTCTCGAGTCGTTCGCGTCGCAGAGTATCGAGGATAACGCCGGAATTATCGATCGGTAGTGGGCCCCGCAGTCTGGCACTTGGTATGTACGCGCTAACGAAGCAAACAGGTTAAATAGCAGAGAGGCGAAACAACAAACACGACGCTCAAATAAACGTAAACTTGTAACTCGTGGCATTTTACGCAAGTCACAGCTTAGCCCATGCATTCGGTATGAGCCTCGTGCTCGTTGACCGCGTATTCCCGACGCCGCCGCGTCGCTTCGGCTGACCGTGTATTCCCGTTTCCTCCGTACCGTCGCGATAAACCGTCGATTTCCCTGGAGCGAACGAATGATCCCCAGAATTTCCCGCTGCAAGATATTGAATCATTGAAGCACCTCGGTAATCTCGGCTGGATGGCGTTCCCCCTTTAAGGTATGATTTACGAGACGGTACGGGGGTGAAAAAGAATTTATTGCCGGCGGTTGTATCGCGTGGGCGGGCTGGTTAATAACGACGGCCGCGTTTCGAGCGCAATCAAGCCGCGGTTCGCCCAGTCGTTTTTCAACGGTGAAATTTCTTTTCGATCCATCTTTCTGCAATTTCATTGGGAATAGCGGGATCGCGGATCTTTATGCGAAATTAAAGTTGTCTACGCTCGTTGCAGGGGATCAGACGACGGGCACGTTACTCTTCTGCCAACCTGCTCGCGCTAAGATTTCTTCTTCGCAGCTTCGTCCTTAATCATTTTTCTGATAGGACGAGACGTTTTTGTTTCTCGTAGCAAATTATGTTACGACTCGGGACACTACTCCGGATAAGAAAGATCGCGATAAGCAATCCCTTTCGAACGATTCCCACCGGTGACATAATAACGCAACAATGGCGATATTTCGACGGGGATCGGGCAACGGGCAAAAACCGAGGACCGTTTAGAACGGCAAAGAGTTCCCGGGATAGTTGCATGGTTTCGGAACCGCCCCCGCGGGGGCCGCTGGACGACGAGCACATAGAGGAAACTTAAACGGCTTTGCGATCGTTCTTAATCCGTAACTGCGGCCGCTATCGGGCGAAGTTCAAGCGCGTAGCTTCGCTGCGTCCTACGGCTTCGGAAACCGTAAATTCCCGACCGAGATAATCCCCCCCGGTAAGCGTCGTAAAAATGCGACGAGGCTAAGCGCGGTCTTCGAAAACCGCCGAAACCGTCGAGACTTTCCAGCAAAAATCCGTGCGCCTTTGCCAGAACGTTGGCGAACACGGGGGCGGGGAACGCCGGGGCAGGCCGGGATAAACTGCACGGCGGAGAGACAGCCCGCGCGCCGCTTTGCCTAAGTCCTAAGTCATCCGACCGAGTTTCCAACGAGGATCTCTTCGGGGTTCGAACCGAGAGACGCGAACCCCCCCTCGAAATCGCGAGTTTATGCATCCCTTCTGGCCGGATCGGGCCGGGTCGCATTCCCGATTCCTTTAGATCCGCAAGTCGCGTTCTCTCAAGGATGAGCGCGAAGCGGTCCGCGAGATTGAGGCTCGCAAAGTTTCGGGACTTAGAGACGGAGCCCCGCGCGCTCGCGCGCGATTACTATTCGAATCGCTGCATACGTTTCACCACACGTAACTCTCTCTCTAATTGCGGGATGCTCGATTATCCTGGTCAGCGATTTCTCAATGTGCTCGTATCTCTCGATAAAGTCCTAACGATCTTGGACGATCCAAGACAGTGTTGGCGGGCTTGGAAGCTTCCAGCAAGGTTCTTACTAGAAACCAAGTTCTAAGAAAAATTCCGGAGCTTCGAACATGGCGCGAGGTGTATTAGATAAATTCTGAAAGGCCTAAAAGTCCTAAAAAAATACTGCAGACGCGACGATAAAATGTTGAGGTCCCAGAAAGATTGTAGACGTCGTAAGCAGGTCCTAATGTTGCTGGATGTTCGAAAAATATCCCATCCAAGTCCTCGTTCGTGATGTAATCCTATTTCCCTACGCCCTGAAGTCTCAGGCCAGACATCTGCCCCTCCTCCCAGACCTCCCTGACGGCCAATCCTGTTTTCCTAGGTCTTAGAATGTTTCCACAGGTGATTTCTGAACCCGTCCCCACCGCCGCTTTCCCTCTAACCGCGCCAGATTAATCCTCGCTCCTCCGTCGAGACTTTTCCGTAGCTGTTTTCCCCGAGAGCGCCAGCCCAGACGCCGTCAAAGGATCGATGAATATTCGCAGCGACTCTGCCGCAACAATTCGGCCGGGCGGCTGAGATATCAGCATCCGCGACAGAGTATCGCGTTCCCGGCGTTAAAAGGAGGAGAGACAAAAGGAACCCCGTGTGTGCTCGTTCCATAAAGGGATTAAGAGATTTACAGATACAAAGGCATTGTCTCGCATCGGTTGCATCGAATATAACGCGAGGCGAATAGACGCGGCCGTATCTCCGCGGCAAAACCATTGTAATAATCTCTGATTTATGCTCCCGGGAGAGCCAACGCAACCGGCCGCCACAGAGATCCCGAAACCCCTGAAACCCTGGTTTCACCGACTGCGCCGCGGCCCTTTGTTCCTCGGTTCCGGCGTTCGACCGCTCCGCCACGCCAGCGTGTCTTCGACAAAAGAGCTTCGACTGCGATTCCGACTCTGACCAACTACGATCGTTAACCCTTTCACGGCCCGCGGAAAAGAACCGGACAAGACGGTATTGTTGCTGGCTTTTTAACGCGACCTGCCTCCAACTACGTACGCTGAAACCTCGGCTCGATTCTTTTCCACAAATTCTATTCCGTTCTCCTGTTTTAATTATTTAATACCCTGTCTTATCCAAGGAACGATCGCGATCGAAGAGGCTCTAATAGTTGTAGCAGCGATCAGCTTGTACGCGTCGATCTCGATGAAAAACTTCGCAACAGGTGCAATTTTGTAGAAACAGGTACGGAGAGCCAGCGAGGTTCGAATATTTTTGTCCGACGAGGAGACGTCGAGTACGATTGAACCCCGTAAAGTTGCCGGCATCCGGATCCGCGAGCAAATTGCGGATCACCGCGCAAATGTCACGACAGAGCGGAACGACAGCGCACTTAAATACTTCTTCCGACACGCGACGTTTGCGCGCTCGCTGCTACGCGTGTTCGTCGGATAAAATCCGTCGCGTCGCGCCAACTTGCGACGAGCAAACGGAAGGTAATGGGAAGCGAGTTTCCAGTTTACGGTCGAACACTCCGAGCCTCGAGATGCATTAATTAATGGCGCCGAGTCGACACGACGGAATCGCTCGTTTCCACGAGGGACTGCTCTCGCCGTCGCGACGCGGCTCGACGCGCGCGGCAGCAGCAGCTCGTCGCGGCGTCGCGACGCTCGCATATTTCCAATTATCAAGTAGGAAGCGCGCAACGAAATCAATTTTCAGGTTTAATGAAATTCCAGGGGCTCGCGCGGATCGAATGCCGGGGCTGCACGCTGCGAATAGCAGCTCCGGGGAGAGCTCTTATTAAAAATATCAACCTTTTTCTCCTCTAGTCTCCCTTCTCTCTCTCTACCTCTCTCTCTCTCTCTCTCTCTCGTTCTCTCGGTCTCTTTCGCGAGTTCTCTCTATCGCTCTGCGAGTATGTGCCCGACTTCGTCGCGACGCTCGTTTTCTTTAATCTCGACGACGGATTCGCTGGTCGTCGGCGACGAAGCGGGTTAAAATATTCATGCCACGATCGTAAGTTAATTCGTCCCTCTGGTCGGTGACACGGGCGTTTAAGCGGCCCAGGGAGATATTAACGAAGAAATATTCAAACGGCGTTAACGCAGTCCGCGCGCTAATTCGTGCCGCGACGCGACGGCTCGTGAAACTTCCGGAAATTATCGCTTCTGCCAGCCTCCGATGCCGCGCGGCGACGACTACGATCGATCCCTGGAGAAATAACCCGATCCTCCGTCGTCCCTGGACCCCGTAAAATTAGTCCGTAGGAGCGTTTTACGTCCTGTTTATACGCCACCAGCGGAACCCTAACAATCAATTGTAAAAGCGAAATTCTGTGATGCATTGTTATAGAATTCTTACAACGCTTCGACGCGCGGAAGAAATTTGTTGCTCTCAATAATTTATCTTGGTTCGAAGCTCGAACGTTTGCTCGATGATATCGCTTAATAGTCAATAATAATCGTCAAGAAATATTTGCGCGTCGGGTTCCTAAAAGATTCCGCGGACGTTCGGATTAATTCGGAAATGAGGCGAGGGTGGAGGACCGATAACGATCGAAACAATCGAATATTCATCGGTTTCCGATAACGACAGGCCACCGTATTCCCGAGAACAATCAGCCGTTTAATCAATCGGCTTATCGCAGTTTTCAATTTACGAGCCTCGAACGGAGAACCGACGCGTACACTACTTTCAACAAATGCAACCGTGATACAAACGGCTCCCTCCCTAACGTCGCGTATTACCATTTTAATCCCTCGACCATGCGTCATTTAACTCTCCCGATTCTTGGATTTTAATCCAAGGCCCCTGGAGGCTAAAAAAATTTTTAAAAGAACAGAACTTTTCAAGAATAGTTTGAAGCACTATCTGCGACAATACGTGCATTCTTCTAAGAGCGAACGTTTAGATTTTACCACTTTTTCAAAACGATTTCCAATTTTTCAATTTTCGACTGGATCTCGAATTTTCCTCGACACCTAAACGAATGCACCGCACGGTATGTTCCAGCTTTCACCCCTCCAACGTAACCAGCAACAACGTGGCGTTCGTCGAACACCATGGCCAGCCATTTTCCCAAATCCCTTGCCGGGCAAAGTGGTTGCAGTGGAGGCTCGCGTCGATTCGGCTGAACGGTTCGAATAGATCTAGGGGTATCGGGTTCGAGAACGATTATCAGGTTCGCGGAGGATCGGCGAGCGCGAGAGCCGATTGAATTTCGTCGGAGGATTTCCGGGATTTTTCGCGAGCCGAGTGCGACGCGCGACGCCAGAGGGGCAGAGGGACAGGGGGCGGGATCCAGGACCGGGATCCAGGGGCGGTGTAAATCTGGGAACACGTGTTGCTGGACGCGCGAGCGTCGTGTCGCGCGCGTCAGCTGGACGCAATTACCGTAGCCCGTTCGGCGACGAATTAATTCGTGTGTCGGCGGCATTACTCGTCGCAGCATTTACCCTTGCCAAGGCCAATCCGGGCGACCGCGATTAAACTCGAATTACAATTACGATCTGTTCGAGAGCTCGTCGGCGAAGATCGATCGGGCCGTCGCTTCCTGCGAAAAATGTCCCCGAAACGAATAGGCGCGTGTTCCGTAAGAGATCGCGAGAGATCGTCGAACTTTCAACTGCCATAACCCGGCGCGAAAAAGTTCGCGGAACGTTTCGCCTAAGCTCGTTTTAAACAGCCACGTCTCCGGTCTAGTTTCAGTAAACAGGAATTCCGCATTGCCCGAAGAATTCTACAAGGTGTTCGAGGAAAAGCTGCGCGAGACGAGATCGCAATCAGCCAAGTTGCCCGCAGCTTCCGCGAGCGTTCCAGCCATTTTCGAGAGAAAGCTTCTGTTCATGGTTCTTTCCGGAATTTCTGAGATACACGGAGCTTATTACGAGACACCCCGTGCATTCAGCGATCATATTATGCGGCGCAATCAGCGCGACCGTACTTCGATCGTGGCATGCAATTTTGTACGTGCTCGTTCGACGATTCGAAGTGGAAACCTCTCTCTCTCTCTCTCACTCTCTCTTCCTCTCCCTCTTTCTCTGGCGAAGCGGACGATCGATCAATCGCGTGCTCGACGAATCTAGCCGATTCCCAGCGCTACGCTCTCGAGGCTGGGGGAGGATTCTTTCCGCGGGAACGATTTTCAATTCGACCAGAGAGCCCCAGCACCGACTATCCTGCCTCGTTCTCTCGAATCGAAATGTTTCTCGTCTCCGGCGCGACTCTCTCTCTCCCTCTCTCTCTCTCTCTCTCGCGCGAGTAAGAAACCCTCGAGAGCCCACGATATTCCGGGGGAAGAGCCAGAACCCAGGCTAAAATCTCGAGACGAGTCTCGATTGCTTGCTATTGCGCTATTTCGTACCTCCATTCGAATTAAACCCTGCACTGCAAATTTCGCTAATTTAACCAGACATTCCACCCCTCCCCCCATTTTGACGACGAGACACTAACGGTTTCCGAACGATGATTTTTGTCGACTTCAGCGGAGCATTTCTTCGCGAGGTGAGATCGAACGAGTTTCTTTGCGAGGAAAATCTTTTGCAGAAAGTCTCTTCTTACCTGGTGGCTTCCTGCAGCAACAGGTGAGGCGGCACCCAAAATTTCACCCTTAACGCGAACCTTAGGGGCGCCACGCCACCTCCCGTCTGCCTCTCTATGGGATTCCTCAGGTTCAGCCATAGCTCCTCGCCCTTCGCGTTCTGGTACTTCAGCCCGAAGTAGTCGCACTCTTTGCTGATGCCCAAACAGTCGCATGCCTACAAACGAAATCGTTCGTTAGAACACACTCGTATCACGTGTAGATCAATTTTTTAGATCGTACATATTTTCGAATTAATCTCGAATTCGTGGCGGATTAGTTGTAACAAATACATTTAACATATAATTGACATAATTATATTTTGTAAGAGCTGCGTTCTCGCCAGCAGGATGTCTCTGGTTTTCCCGGAGTTTGCTCCGGTGTCGCAGTTTGTCTTGAGAGGTGATTTGTTCGCGATCCGAGCGTGGTAAAAAACACACACGTGTGTGTATTTTGCGAGAGGAAACGACAAAGAGAGGGAAAGGGGGAGAGAGAGAGAGAGAGAGAGAGAGAGAGAGAGAGAGAGAGAAGGAGGAAACCGTGTTCCCGTACAATGAACCGTTTACCGTAACGCCGTATCCGATTAATACCCTCGGAAACCGCAGACTGATTCGCGGGAAAACGGGAAAACAGCTGCCGCGGTCGAGCAAAGCGTGTAACAAATGGCTAGTAATAATTTGGAAAGTTAGCTCTCGGGGTCCCCGTGGCGCGACAGGAGACCTCCGAACACTGTGCAACCATTACCGCGCGCGCGTCGAGTATGGCTGCGCTCTTTTCCTCCCCAGGGGGGGAAACGCGGGAAAATATGCTTTCCTCGCTCGATACGCGCGCACGTATGCGCCAACAGCGCGCTAACTTGCTCGCGAAACTTATTCGATCTCGAAAAAGTTCCAACAATTACGGCGCGACAAACTTTCTCGTCCACCTATCGCGTAAAATGTTTTGCGGCTCTGCTTATGAATTTATTTTTTTCTTTTTTAAAGAGAGGAAGATATACGACAGAGACTCTGAAACAACGGTAATTGCCGACGATTATTAAAGCTGCTCGCAATCTCGTTCAGCAATTATAAATATATGGTTATTTTTATTAGAACGTGTGACAAAGGAATTTATTCGATCGTTTGTTGTCTCTGGAATTAGAACAATTTCCAGAGAAAATAAGGTGGAACGTGATATTGGCGTTAACGTTCTGGAATGCCACGCACACAGAGAGACACAGATGGAAATATTTACATGTAAAAGATTTAATCGAGCCAGCTATAGCAGTCTGTCCAAGAAGTCGACTAGTTCGGCAGTCGGCAAACAAATGCGCTGCGATTAAATCCCGAGGACGACATTTAACAGCCGGTAGTTGCAGACGCGTATCGATCAGGCAAATGTTACAGCGTGATTTATCGGCCAGCTATAGGCGAACGAATCGCCAGAAATTCGCCGTATCGTGGAAACGGAACGCCGAGAAATTCGGAGGGAAAAGTAAACCGTTTTCTAAAGCAGGAAACGGTGGTGTTCCCGGCGCGAAAACGATGGGGGAAATGGGATAAATTCGAGACGAGGCGTTCGTTTTCTTCGCGAGGATCCGAGGGAAGGTAAACATTTTTCCAGACGGCGAAAACGGGTTCGTGCTAACCACGCGCTCTTCGATTTATCGAGTCCGCGGCGCGAATTTGCGAGTCCGGGCAGCTCGAAACAATAAGTTTTCGAGGGACCGGTTGAATTTACAGCTGGATGGGCGATCGCGGCCGAACGAGATCGTTACGTTTCCCGTTCGCCGGCTGGCGTTCGAGAAGAAGACGGAAAGTCGGTCACCCGCGTCGCGATAAGGGAAATTCGCCGAGGAGAACCGACGCCGACGGGGGAAACCGCCGCCGCGATTTTTCCGCTCGAGGAAGAACCGGACGCGCACGGAATCGCGAGCGTTCCTTTTGCAAACACCGCGGGCGTGATTCGAAACAGTTGATAGCTACGCTGCAGCCGTCGGTTGCGTTGGTTTTTCGAATTTTGTTGCAAATGAAAGTGGATCTATTCGGAAATACGATCTTTTAGCGTCGATTCGAAGTACACGCTCCCCGGAGTTATAAAATTTCTACGGGAGTCCATTTCCAAATTGCTTCGAAATAACCCCTTTAAAACGAACCCCGCCGTACCATTGATCGAGATTCATCGATGTTCCAAATCATTCCAAATTTTCTTCGAAATTCAAACGAATCTATCACAATACGCGGTCCAACGGGGCTTAATACCGTCCGCCAAAAGTTGGGAAACTCCGTCGGGAAAATACCGTCAAATTGATTCAAAGAAACCCCTTAAAATCGGATCACGTAGCCCGATGCTATTCGTCGAAAATTGATCAATTTTTCAGCGGCGTCGCGGACACGATACACTTCGGAATTCATCGTCGATTCGGAGAATGGATAAGTGTTATCATCGAGTTATCGAAGCCGCAAATAATTCGTGGTCAAGCAGCTTTCTCTTCTCTGCTGAACGAAATCTGGGCGCGTTACATTGTTTTCCACGTAGAGTCAACGATCGCGAATCCATTTTTCGCGTGTTTCCGCTCGACGCGAACGCGTTCCGCCCGGGGCTGGCAACTCTCGCATTACAAGCGGACCTTCTTTTTAATTTGTTGCGGATCTACCGTGATTCACCGTGCAAAGCGCGCCTCGGTCGCTCGTTTTTTCGCGACTTTATCGATGCGGAAGGTGTGTGTGTACTTGTGTGTATGTACGATAAAGAGAGAGAGAGCGAGAGAGAGAGAGGAAGGAATATCGCGCAATATCCGAGCGAACCAGGTCACAAAGGTTTCATCAATGTTTCAAAGGCACGGTTAGATCGGCGCGTGGGCCGGGGATCGCCGAAACCGTTCGGAACGTTCTTACACGCAAGCTCCCGCTTATTTGATCAACCTGCATTTTTCCATCGGAACGACACCATATCGGCTGCAAGTGGAGCATAACTGCCTGGACGAGCAGCCCGTTTCCAAGTCCGTTACGAAACTATTTCAAGCTCTACATACTCCGACGAGGAGCGACGGTAAACAAATGCACGTGGCGCGACCCGCAGAGTTGCAGCTGGAGTCGAACCTCGAGATATAATTAACGCTGCGACGATCGGATTGATTTCCATCCGCCTACCTATACGAGAGGAAACTCGCCGGACCGCTGCTCCGACTTCTCTCGTTGGAAGAACATACGTAACCGAGGATTCCGCGTTTAACATATTCTCAATGATATTTGGGGCGTGGAAGTCTATAGTACGCAATTATGCGACGGATCTGTAAACGATTTTTTACCCGGTTCGCCTGCTCTCTGAATGGCCGCTTCACCTTGCCAACTGTAATCGTAGTTATTATCGTACAATAACCACTATTGCGAGAGCCATGTACCGTGTAATTACGTATTGCGTGTCAATTGTGCGCTACCGACACTGGCCCATAGATTTTGTTCCACGTTGCAAAGAAAAACACGGCACTGGTCATTAGCGAAGCGTTTAACAAATTCTGCAGAATCATTTCCTACAGATGCAACCGCACATTGGGTTTTTACCACAAGAAGGTAAAACCGAAAACATTGAGACTCGAGAGATCTGTGCGGACGATGATTATTTAAGAACGTTCGAGTGAAAAAGCTTCGGTAACGAAGCGAACAGACCGAGAGGAAGAAGAGAGATAGAGAGATGGATGGAGAGGGGTAACGAGAAGGAAATTTCGCGCGAAAACAGCACGAATTTGGAGCGGCTTTGCTCCAGGACAGTCTGCGTGTGTGTGTGCGGAAGCTTTTGGCTCTGGCAACGTAATCGGAAAAGTTTAATGTACGAGCACGGCCGAAACGCACAGGCGTGCGAGCGTGCGAGCGGAGCAGGACCGGGAGAGGATCCCCCGCTTCGTTCAAACACATTTTACACGGTGACGCACACGCGCCGCACCGAAAACAACTCCGCCTCGAAATGAAGCAATTTGCATTCGCGCCGGCAAAATTAATATCTCTGCCGTGCCCGGCTCGAATTAAATAAACTCGTTAATCCGGCGCGGCACCGACAACAAACGAGCACGGTATCAACCGTATAGCGCCGCGGCTGGCTGGCTGCGAATTTCTGGACCTCACGGCGACAGATTATGCCACCGAAAAACGAGCACGCCCCTCCGGGCCTGGCTGCTTTTTTCCACCCGCTCGACCCCGAGAGAATACACGCCGCCGCCGCCGCCGCCGACGATTTTCCGCCGCGTATGAACCCGGCTGACCATAAGTCACCAGCCACCACCTGCGTCTTCCAAAGAAAACCACCGCGACATTGTCCGGTCCGCGATAGTCCAATAATTAGCTCTCCTCTGCCTTCTCTCCGCGTCTCGAATAATCCGACGAAACACATCCGACGACGTTGGTTTCGTTGGCCCAAGGATTGCAAAAACAGCAATCCAACGTTTCTATTGTCAACGACAGGAACGAGACGATAAAATGATTAACCCTCGGAGTACTGCAGCACGGAGTCCTGTGCCGGAATCATTTCTGACTCACACCGATACTTCACTAAACACATGAATGTTTATTCGAGCGCCTCGGTAATATGACTCCGCCAGTGACGACCGTTCGAGCTCTTGGCTTTGACTGATATATTGTTAGGATATATTTATGGTGAGGCCGATGTAAACATTGGCGGTCTCTCTGCTACTAACCAGACAACTTCGGTACTGTATACGTTACAACGAGTCACGAATGATCCGGCATAGGAAACGGAAGGTTAAATTGTTGAAACATTCGAAGAGGCGGAGCTTCGAGTTTTCAATTACCAATCAAACACTTGCGCAGCTTGCAATCGCAGAAAATTGGGGTACGCTTTTACCATCGAGGCACCTAAGTTCTGTTTGCTCGACAGTTAGTTGGGCTCTCCCTGCTATCAAGCAGCGTCGACGGATACGTCTAACGTAAACAGCGATCCTCGGCCCGAGTTCGTCTTGCCGTGCGAGCGTGTCCGTCGCCGGCGATCCGGCTTGCGGGCCGTGCACGTTTTTATTCAAACGACGAGCAGGAACGGAAAGCCGTTTAAACCGTTTCATTGAGCAAACTACGGTCTAACAACATAACGAAGTTTCGCTGCTCGCGGCTTTACGGAAACTAGATTCCCCAAAAGCCTTTTCCCGCGACGACCGTTTCGATACCGGAACGCGGTTTACGCTGCCGACGGCGGCGAGCCGGGGCCGAGTCTAGCCGCGGGAGAATTCTCCGCTTCGCGCGCGCGGCGCGGATACGTGACCGGAATGTACCGGGGAGTCGGCCGCGGAACAACCGCGATTTTCTTATTTGCTTTCGGCCCATCGTGAAATTTCAATCAGGCCCGCTCTGTGCTTTTGCCGAGCTGTGGAACCCGAAATTCGTCCCCCTTAGCGTAGCGTCACGGCAAGAGCAGCAGGTATCCGCGCCCATGGGACTCTATCCATCGGAGGCTGCGATGAAAGCAACCTGGAAATTGCATTCGATACTTTTCCCTCGGACTGCATCGTTCCTACTTCGGCAATGTTTGGACGACTAACAAAAAAAAAAAACAGGAACAATGAGAAAAATTCAAGGAAGAAAAGGACAATGTTTTTTCTCCGCGAGATGCAAAGAAACGACCGAGCAGGAAAAAAAAACTTGCAAGTATAAACGGCATTGGCCGAGAAATAACAAACATAGTGCGCGGAGGCAAACAAAAGGAAGATTGCGAATCGAAGCGAGAGCCGGCCTTCGCGAGGCCAGTGCGCCGGCAGAGTGCCGGCCGGTCATATTTGTAATTCCTATCGGCGCGTTTCTCCGACGCCTCTCGCGTGTGCTCGCAATAACGATCGGCTCTTTAAATATTTGCCTCGGCGAACAGTACTCGATACGGTGGCTCCGTATAGCAGCCGGATACATATATCGGAGGATTTTCCGAGGCGACTGTGAAACGTGTTCGTTTCGCGGCTGTCTAAGCCGGGGACCAGGCACGCGGGATAAAATTGTTTCGGCTCGGTTACGCGTGCCCCAAACAACGGGGAACCAACGGTTCGCCGTCCGGCAGGCGACCACCTACGGACCACCTAGCTGTCACGAGCCGGGAATTCTTGGATACGAAGCGGCCGTGGAATTCTTCACGGTATCGGGCAAATAGCTGCGCGGAGCTGCCTCTAATAACTCGGCCGTCGCGGTCTTTCTGTTTCGACGGAAACCGCCTACCGGAACAACGCGATATTCGGCTCACTTTTCAACGAGTCCGGTCGATGGATTTTAAATCGTTAACCTCGAGTCATGAGAAGATACAACAAACTCCGCCTCTGTTCTATGACGTCCGTGCTTTCGAGCAAGTGTAAACTCGTTTGAAGAAATCCCGATCGATTGTTGCCGGAAGAATTGGCAAAGATCGGGTTTCTTCGAGGCACGAGAGTGTCGGAGCCTCTATTATTCCGAACGATCCGACCGGGACACTGCGGACGATTATTCCTCGTACAAGACGAAGTTTTCCCGCCGGGGAAAGAGTGTTTCGATGTTTGCCGGATGCTGGAACGACGACCGGCAAAGTTTCTCGCCGATCTATTTTATCGGGTCGAAGCTGGTTGGAGTGAGTCGTCGTCGTCGTCGTCGCTGGGAAATTGTTTCGCGGAACTTTTTCGGCGGTGAAAAGGAAAAAGGAAGAGACTGGCCGCGGACTGGACTTGCGAATAATAACCGATCCGCCGTTTGATTTATTAAGCGAGCGGACCCCGTGCCGGAACGTTGGCAGATGGGGACTGCTTAGGTTTGTAAATTAGCAAGAGATCGCCAGCGTCCTGGTATGCAAAGTGGTCCGCGCGCGCGCGTCCCTTGCGCGATTTGCGGATCTCTTCCGCCGGGGAATACGATCTAGAATCTAGAGCGTAGATTCTGAGGAGGTAGATTTTAGAGCGTTTTGGTCCTAGACGGAGGTTGCACGGAGGTCCGCGCGGAATTCGAGCGGAGAGGAAGGTCCCGGGATGCCAGGGAGAGCGGCGAGTCGCGGGTTAAGTGGTTTTGTTCGGAAACAAAGGAGGAAAAGCTACATAGCCGGTAGGTTTTTACCTTCTCTTGTCCTGGGCTTCTCTTAACGACCCTCTCGAGCCGCGCCGAGCCGAGCCGCGCCGGCAAAGAGCGACGGGGCTCTCCCCCGAAGAAAGGGAAAAAGAGGAAGGGAAAGAGAGCCGGGAAAAGTGGAGTGAAAGGGCCGGGCCGCGACGAGGAGGACGACGACGACGATGACGAGAAGGATGACGAGAGACTCGACGCAGTCGAAAAACTTGCGGTACGTGCCGAAGTGGTCAGCCTTCCGGCTTTCGGCCTGCGGTCGTTAAGCCGTCGACTCGTACCCCGTAACACCTGTCATCGGAACTGGTTGAGGATGGGCGCATGTTGCCCACGCTCGTGGTATAGGTTGGAAACCTAACGACTCCGCTACCCGTTCGAAAATCCATCGCGTTCCACGTATTTCGTTCGTTATCCACGGCGTAGACCCGGGTGTAGATTCTACGCTTGTTCTCTGTTGCATGGAAATATCTGCCGGCTCGGCAAAATGGCGGAAGCGGAACCGCACGGAACGAATGTTTTCTCTGTGGAATGCGACGCCAAATCTGGTACCTTTCCAATTTTTTCCGTTCGAGAAAATAGAGAAGCCCGGCAAAAAAGTGCACACCGGGGCTGTGTTACGCGAACCTTGAACAGTGGGAACAAATTTTTTGGTCCGAAAAAATGACGACCCTGTCGCGCGTTCCTAGCGCTGAATCATTCATTGATTGCTATAATTTCTTTAATCCCGCAAGGCATTCGCGTCAAATGAAACTCACGTGTAAAACCGGTCCATCCGACTAGCAAGAAAGTGTTATCTTTAACCGATCGCAGATTCGTCCGCGGACGGAAAATTCCATTGGTGGGCACTGTCTTGGGAGAGTCTCCGAGCCAGTTTTCCTTTCCGCGCGCGCGTTCGTTTTCCGGTCGGTTCAACGCGAGCCTCTGCCGCGGCGCTGAATACACGCTTCGAAACACACGGGCGAATGGAATAGGTCGGTGAAAAGGAGTCGATAAGGGAGTCGAGAGGAAACTAGGAAAGCCGGAGAGAAAAGTGAAGGTGCGAGGGCCGTGGCGGGCGCTGTTTTATGCGACGAAACAGGTACTCGACCGGAAATACGATAGCGTTTTCCACTCCTCTCTTCTACTCTTCTCCGCGTAGTTTCTCTACCGCTCCCTCTCTCTCTCTCTCTCGCTCTCTCTCGATCCGTACCTCCCTTCGTCGCCTGTCTCCCTTCGTCGAGTTCAATAAGTATCGACTTTGCATTTAGTAGCGCATCGATACGGCTCGTTTCTTGGCTGCGAACGCTGGCTGCCGCAACATGCTCGCTGTATTTCACGCGAGAGGAAATTCTCGCCGTGACTCACGATCAACGTTGCGCCATTTGCATCGCGGGCTCCCTGGCAAAACGCTCGGCTCCGGTATTGAAAAACTCTGCGGAATTTACAGCGGGGCTCTCTAGCTCCGAGGCAGACTGGAAAATCGTTCGCCGAAGCGGCCGGAAGTTCCGGAAAAATCCCTTTAATTTATGTTTCCTTAATTCACAACCTCCTCGAGACTCTACGAATAATTTTGAACGGTTCCCATCGAATTTAAACTTCGCGACCGTTCAAATTGTATCGAAACGTTGCGTGGTTATTTTTACAATGTTCGCTGGAAAAATTCATTCGAGAACCGCCGGTCCACTTTTCAGACAAAGATCGTAGATTTCGGAATAGATAGTTTCCGTTCGGCTTCGCACGCGGGATCCTTTCGGAGCCGTCCTCGTGCCGAGTCTTACAGGGAACGGTCCTTTGACTCCTCGAAAGCCGATTAATCGATTTCATAAGACTGCCAAGTTATTCCCGTCCCGACAAGACTGTAAGAGGATTCGAATTTGCATAATCCGGACGAGAGGATTCGCATTCCCGTTAGAAGGTCAAAGATCCGTGAACGTGTCCGTCGCGATTCAATGAGGATCATAGAGAGAGATAGGGAGAGATTCGACGGTGCGCTCGACGTGCTCCGTCGAAACCGTTTCGAAATCGTCTGCGCTCGGTCGCCGCGGCCGAATATCCACGGAAACGGTCTGATATAACCGTTGCGCCTCGTCCGTTGCTATCGTTGACTGGTTGCTTTAATTACGCGTCCAGCCCCGCAATATCCGAACAATAGAAGTCTCCCGTCGCGCCGGTGGTACCGAAGGCGGGGGTGAGGGGCGGGCTGGCCCATTCACCGGGCAACGCGCGTTCCGGCCGAGGCTTTCGGCATGTATTAATTATCCCGTCTAATCACCATGGCAATTACGCAATGATCCGCGAACCCTGGCTCGGCAGCAGAGACTGCCTGCATTCTGCCTGCGTAATCATGGCCGTGGTCGAACCGTTTGCACGGCTGACACACGTTCGACGACCCACTGATTCGCCGAAAGGGGACCCATCGCGTTTCCAAATTTTCCGACGCGTCGCAGTTCAGACCATTTTTCGGCAGGACACGTTCACGATTAAACGAAGCAATCGATCGTGGTGTTAAGCCAGCTTTCCAACTAGATTTTGCAAGAAAGATAGCTTTTATTTTTACGAACCCAACCTATGAGATTTGTTAAACGGAAGCGGCACTTTTTGACGGAACGCCGGTCTAAAACGGTTATTTTTAGAACCTTTTAAATCCCTGTCTTCGACCACGTCAGTTTTTACATCCCACGTACGCCGCCTTCACTGGCAATTAGCGGGAAACTGGGTTGAAGCTGCTGCATCCCCCGACCAGATCGCAATATTTCCATCTATTCAGTTTTTGCTACAACATTTGCCCGGCTGTCTCGTCGAGGATCGGTCGGATCCTTTAAATTTATTCGAGCGTTCCCACGTCCGCCCGGGGACCGTTCGATTTCAGCTGAAACTTTTTTGCATCCGAGCTCGCGCGAAGAGCGCTCGCATCCCTCGAACGTTGTTAACGATTTCTACGTCCACGGTTTCGAAACTGTCCCCGACAGGTCGGCGCGCTCGCGCTCGTCGAATCGAAGGTCGAGGATCCCGAGACTGGATCTCGAACGGGACAGTAATTGGGGACGTTGTTACGGTAACGAAAAATTGACACTCGCCGTGATCGAGTAGCCGGGAGGATCCACCCCGGCCCCGGATCTAAGCAGTCCCTCGAAAGCGGAAGTGTTTCGTCGCGTTATCACGAAGCGCGCGTATCCGCGGCGTTCTCGGTGTCTTCTCGAATTCCTGTTATCAGAATCTCGTTAGGTCGGGCGACGCGGTGTCTCCTCCTCTCTCTTTCCCGGCTTCGCCGTTTCTTGCCCGGGCAACCGCGAGCACTTTCGCTCGCGTTTCCACCGCACCCTCGAATTTCTTGGCGTTTGATCACGGTCCCACAATTTTCGAGATATCGCGTCGAATCGCCGCGACGGCGAAGCGTCGAGAAAAATCGGAATTTTCGAGTTCTCCGACTTTGACGGCTCAATTCACGGGGGCGAGTTTGTCGGAAGTTTGTTCTTCGACGGACCGACGAAAAAAAAAAGAGTCGATTCTTTCGGGCTGGTAGAGCGGGAAACGGATCGATCGCTCGAGTCACGGCTCAAAGAGCGCGAACTGTGAAAATCTCTCGCACGAGCGGCGACAAAGAGCGACAGTTTATCAAGAGTTGCTGTGCCGGTGTGCTCAACCTCGCGTCGCGTCGCGTCGCGTCGCGTCCATCCCCCCGGCGGACAAGTTTGCAAGTGAAACCGACCGCGTAATTTCCGGTACGTCGATCCCCCGATGAAATTCCACGAGGAAAAGAGCCGAAACGAGTTCCCCTTTTTTTTCTCCCCGTGTACACGGTTGGCAACGAAAGAGGAAACGCGCGGTCCACTATTTCGATTCAACGAACAGGGGCCGGCGAGAATCGACCAGCTGATCCGGCGGGGGCAGTTTCGGGACAGGGCGCAAAATAAATTTGCTTCCGCGTTGCCGTGGGGGGTTAAGCGGATCAGGGCAGGACCGGAAGAAAGAACGGATACTTGGACGACCGAAGATCGAACACTCCGCGGCCAGGATCTCCCAAAGGGGATTTCACACTCCGAAGATGATCTACAAGCTTCCTCGCTTCGCCGGCTTATCCAGCTTCTTCCCCGTCCCGGCAGCGACCGAATCGCTCATTTCCTTTTTTTCTTGGCCCCGAGCAACCGCGACCTTTTTCCGAAACGAGAGATCGAAGGAGATACGATCCGGCCGGCATTTATTTCGCAGAAATTCCCTTTGCCCGGAGATCTTCGAGACTCGAACTTCGGGGAACGAAAGTTCCCGGCTCGCGGGGGACACGGAACTTCCGAATTCGAATTTCCCGCGCACAAAGCACGCTGCCGAATACACGTCTCGGACGACTACTGCGATGGAAATCGCGCGATCGAGTCCGCTTTTAGCCGAAGCAGCGCGAGTGGATTTCTAATCCGGGACGTATAGGATTCGGTGCTGGAAACGAATCGAGTATCGGTCTTTTAAACCTCTTACAGCTGCGGCGGGTTTATACGACGCGTCGTGTTAATTGTTTCGGACGGTTGCGCCGTCTCGCCTCGGGGACGGCAAACATCTCGAATTTCATCTTCTCCGAGGAAGGTGTTTCTCGCTCGAATAAAGCCGGGGGGCGCGCACGAGGGAACACGCCCGGAAAGTTCATTAGTGCCGACAGGGCCCGGCTTTTTTCATTTTCACGTATAAGCAACTGTCGGCCGGATCTCGCCGGCTTTGACGCGATCCCGATATTTGCATCCGCTGCATCTCGCCTATCGGCGAGCGATAGGTGGGGGGACACCGAAAAGGGGCCGAGAGGGAGACACGATGAATACGGAAATGAAAGCGTATCGAGATGTCGCCGGGAAACGTGGCCGAAGAGAGGAAGAGAGAGAGAGAAAAAAAACGAGTAACGGCTCGATCTTGCGAGGTGGAAACTAGTACCGAATTTACATTAACGAAATAGAGACGGGGCTATCGATTCCCGATCGTAGCTCTCGGGAAAAAAAGAATAGAAGAGCCGGAGGGGGGGAGCGGGGCAGACGGGATAAATCGAGGTAGCACAACGGCAATCCAGTTAATTGAAACCGAGCTACTCCTGAATTCGCTACCCCCTTCCCTAGAATATAGCGAAAGCTGTTGAAACATCGACATAGGTCTGCCCGCTGCGACGCCGCACCCGTTAATTGAAATTATTAATTACCCGGCACCGGTACTCCTTCTTCCGCGTTCTCGCCGCGTCGCGTCCAACTTTTTCGCAGCCGGTGCACACGGAAAATAGTTCTCGACGGGATCGCTGTCTATTGGAAATAGCTTTCAAATCAAACGCGCGTTGTGGCGCTTTATCGCTCTCCCGATCGAATTGCGCAGGATTTTGTGGGAGTTTTTCCCGTCGATCTTCCGCTCCCGTCGCCTCGAAGGCGGTTCCCGAGAGCGTTCGATTGCTTCGACTCTCGGCGAATAACGACGAACCGAGACCGTCTAGACGGGAAATGAATATTGTAAATAAGAAGAACGCCACAGGTTTCGAGCCGTTTTAATGGCTGCGGGGGCGCGAGCTCTCGAACGGATCTAAATAGGAGAATTCTCGGTTTTCGGTGGCTTCCCAAAGCGATATCCCGGGTTCAGATTTTCATCTTCGCGGAGGAGCATACTTGGGTCAAGAGGATTCTCTTCCGCCACGCGCATCTTTTCCCTCAGCCTCGACTTCGATCGTCGGCTCCGCTTTCCAACTTCGAGAGACAAACGTTCCGCGCCGAAAGCTCGGCGCTGCTCCGCTCCGCTCCGCGACGCTTCGGCCTCCTCCGCTCAGCGGTTCAAAAATTGCGTCCGCGGAGTGTGCGAGGAGTGCACTCGTGCGGCCGCGAGGAGCGGAGAGGACACTTGAAAATCTTCGGATAGCGGACCCGAGCCGCGGGTAATTTCTTCGCGGAGGGAATAATCCTCGAGAAGTTTATGGAAACCGCTCCTTTGTCGATCGAACGCGAACCGATTCGAACTCTCTGTTTCTCGCTCGCTCCGTAATCGCGCGCGCGTTGAAAAGCAGCCGGGCCCGGTCGGTCGGTCAATAAAAGCATCGGCCACGCGCGGCAATCGATCGGCATTGGCATTGTTGGCCAGCGCAAACACCGGATTTTCAAGCTTCTTCGTCGCGAGTCCTCCAGCATCCCCCAGGAAATTTCAAATAAATCGCAAGACTCGGATGCGACGGCACCCCGGCCGTTGTTCCCTCTCTTCCGGAGAGGAAATCGAGCGCCGGCTGACCAGAGCAGGCTCTCCGCCGAGTCGGTGCCGCGCGGCGAGAACTTTTCAGCACCCGACGCCATTTGTTAACCAGATATTAGGTCCACAGTCTGCGGAGTCCATCGAGATAGACCTTTAGACGTTCACGGATTCGGTGGTAATTGCGATGGGAAAAGACCCTCGAATCGTTTCGCCTGATTTCAGAAAAGCTGGTCCATGTTTTAAAGGTGGGGTTTCAGCATCGTGTTAAACGAACCGTAGTCGAGGCGAGTAAAACTGCGGATACGGAATCCGAAGCATGAAACAAACCAGGGTGGAGCTCCAGAATCTTCGCAGTCGCGGTTAAAATATTCTAAATGCCAGTCGAAAGTTCGTTGCACCCGGGGCAGAGCGCAGCAAGTTAAGCATACTCTGTCCCAGAAACGGGACGCAAAGAGGCGTCGCGCGACGGGGCGACGAGCCGAAGAAAACGCGAACCGACAAGCGTACGAACGATTCGCTTGTCCGCGGATCCACCGGCGGATCTCGACCCGGAGAAATCATCCGTCGGGAAGGAACAAAAGGCCGCGCGAAAGTTTGTTGGCCCTGGGCTGTGCTGCCTCCTCCTCCTCCTCCTCCTCCTCCTCCTCCTGCTCTCGATGCCGCTGCTTCGCTCCTTAAGCCCCGGTTCTAACTAACGCGATTACCGCAACTTCCGCCCGCGCGCGCGCGCGCGCTCTACGAGGATAAAAGCTACGCGGATACACGCGGGATTCCTCTCATCCGTCGCGTCGCGACGCGTCGGTTGCATCGTCCCCCGCGGTGCAAATCGTTTATCGTCGATCCGCGAGATCAGCTAGGTTGAAGCCTAGGATAACTAGCGCTGTGACGCGCGAGCGATCGTCCAACGGAAATAGAAGCCCTTGACCGTGCGCACCGGTCGACTTGAACTTGACACTCGTTCGCCAGTTAATTGTTTCACATGGTCACGAGATCGTTGACTGATCAACGTTCCGATCGCGAGACGGTTCGTTCCGGACCAAGCGTTTTCCTTGACAATTCTGATACGAACACGGTGCATTCTTCGACTCTGCTCCGATGTCTCCGTATGGCTTTGATGTCCGAGGGTTCGTTCCAAGATTCCTGTTGGTATACTTGTTAATCAAGTTACCCGGCAATTCTGAATAAAGGCTCCCCGCCCCGCGTCTGCATTAGCTACTTTGCCGGCAGTGTCCCAGAATTTGGCCCCGAGGAGGTTCCCGATCCTGTTAGCGGATTTATCAGGAAGATTACCGGCGCGTAGTCTGCCTGAAAATAAGGGGGAACTCTCGGGGATGCAAGGATTTTGACCCGGTAAGCCACTAAGTGCTCTTTTGACAAGAAATTTGCCAAGCGCGAGGTGTTGCATTAAAGCACAGCGCCGCCCCTACTTGCCGAAGAAAGTTTCGTCGAACTCGCCACCGGCGTGTTGCAGGGCTAAACTTTGAAAAAGGCGATGCATTTTGTGCATCGCAGTTCTTTAACGCTGAAACTGCTTAACCAAAGGCATTGTCGTTTGCCTCGTGATTTCTCGGTTTACCCGGAGAAGTGCTACGCAAACGCAAACTACGTAAGTTACGCTTCCCGGCGGAATCAGCGTTTTACCCTCGGACGTTTCGTTGCCTGTTCGACGTTCCAAGATTATAATGTTACACGGGTAATTTTCAGTCGGGAAACGGAGCCACAACGGAGCACTGGCATCTATTGTCCGTCCACCCTCATTGGCCCGTGACAGCTCGCCGAAGGCGAGAGGCGAGAGGCGAGACGCTACGGAGGGAAGCAGCGGAGCCCTGGGATGGAAAGCTGTTGTCCGAAGCGATTTGTCCCGACTGATCAATCGATTCGCCGATAGCCAGCGTTACAATCGCGCACAATCTATCTCTCACTGTTTGCCGTGAACGGATTCACGCGCGTCCCGCCCGTAATTCACGGCTTATTGTACGGGGAGGAACGCCTTGTTACGCGACCAGCGACCAGCGACCAGCGACGAGGTCGCGTCGCAACGAGCGCATGCCAACCGAGGCATAATCTTAACTAAAATTAACTTTTCTCGCTGGGGACCGCTCCCACTTCCCTGTCCCGCTTTCTCCGCGATTTAGAGGACCATCAACTGCCGACAAATTCGACAGCGAACTTGAAAAACCAACACAGGAGCGAGAAACTCTGTCGCGAAGTTGGCTCGACGAAACTGCTGAAGCAAACAGCTGCCGACGCAGACGGTTCTTGAAATCCTCAATTATTCCGACGATTAATTAGCTGCCTTTAGAAATTTGCACGCCCAGCGAGGTTTATATTATTCCGCGTCTCAGTTGCCGTTAAATATTTGTCGGCTCGCCGGTTATTTTTTATTTCGATCGTCTTGGTCGCTAAGATCTCGGACTGGACGAGCCTCGCGGAGCGATTAGCAATCGGCGAGCGATCGATGGATCCCGAAACGGCGTACACGGCCGGCTGCATATATCGTCGAGATGTTTCAGCCGCGAATCGTACGAAGATATAATTAGAGAGCGAGTCGGAAGATGGTGGAAACGCGGCAGCGGTTCGTCGAGTTTTAATAAGGGTGGAGAAGCGAGAGCACGAGACGCCGCAGCGCCGCGACGCGCCCGCGCCTAATTTGAAATTTCATAAAGCGAGTCGAGTGTAAAATTCAATTTTACGGAGAACGCTGTTTGAATAAACATAAGGAAGGATCTCTCCTAATTGATTCGACGGAGCGTCGCGATTAAATCGTTGCGGCCCCTGGAAAAACGTTCTCGCCGCGAAAACCGTTCCAACCAAGCCCGACGATTTTCCGTGAATTTCCCTCCTCGACCCGACCCGGTTACTCTCTCTCTCCCTCTCTCTCTCGAGCCGGCGGCTCCGCTTCTCCACTCGCGGGATCGAACTTTTTTACAGCTCGCGGCTTCGAAAACGCGAAACGTGGCACGGAAAAATTCGCAAAATTCCGGAGAGGAGCTCGAGAAAATTCGAGCGCGTCGAACCAATTGGATACCGCCAAGTGAAAACAGCGAGAAAGAGAGAGACGCGTGTCACGTTTTTGGGAAATTCCTGGCTAAGGAGGGAAAGCCGAACGAGGGGGACCAAAGGGAAGAACAAAGAAGCCGTTGATGGGGAAACAGGCTGACCGAAGAGGCGATGAACGGACAGAAACAAGACGCAAATGGAAAATTGCGATCGAGCGGGGATCGACGGCACTCGAACCCTGGCCCGTTCGCCCGTTTCGACGGAAACGACCGGATGAAAATTGCAATTCCGTTCCAGCTCGATAATTGCAATTATTGCTCCCGTCGTTAACTAGCCAGCTAGCCGGCCTTTAATTGTATTTTTAATTGAGCCGTGCCAGACGATAGACATTCTTCCTTGAATCCCACGGAATTAGACGTCTCGATTTCGAAGTTCGAATGGCTCGCGGAGCGTGAAGAATCGAAGAGACGGGTGGTCTTTAACGGGGAGGTGGTGGGTGCCCAGAGCCGGGAAATCGTCTCAGGGGATCGAGCACCGATCCGGAGATTGGTAGTCGAATCGTATCTCATAACTTCCGGCGATGGGATAATAACGCGGCGGCGACGACGCCGGTGACTAATGCGTTTGTTTAACGGCGGAGAGAGAGAGCGGGCGCGGAGTGGAAAAGCGATAGGCGCGCGATATGCTCGGCATAATGCTCGGGATGCACTGTATAGAGTTCGAAGTGCGATCGTTACGACGCGAGGCGAGGCGAGGCGAAGCGACGCGCGACGGACACGCCCATCGCGCGTGTTCGTTTATCAGCTAGTAATAATAATCGCGATCGAACGACGCTCCTCTCGTCCCCGCTTCGGGCGAGAGAGAGCTTGCCAGCCACCGAAAGATTTATCGGTGGAAATTCGCGCGACGCGCGCGCACCCGACAGACACGGTGTGCTGCATCGAGGAATTTATTAACGGGAAAGACAAACTGCGCGACGTACCGCGCCGGTAACGCGTCTTTGATGTCGAGAACGTTTCGAAACTTGCCGCCTCCTCGCAGTTCTCCAGACGACAGCGAGGCCGGAAACTTTTCCGCGACGGAAACACGCGACGAGCCTCGAGGTGAAAACCCGGGCCCCGACGACACCGCATAAATATCGGCTCCGAGGAATCCGCGGATTTCTTTCCCGCGAAACAGTCTAGCCCCTACTCCTTTGTTCCCCGAGGAATAATATGCACGAAAGATCCTCCCCGATTCCGCTTTGACGACACTTCCGATCGAGGATAATCCTCTCGGCGACAAAGATCGCGAGCAATTACGTGACCGCCGGGACGAGGACGAAAACAAAGAAGGGCAAAGAAAGCGCGAGGAAGTTCGCGCAATTTATCACCTCCCGCGGAACCGCAAAGAGATAGTTGATCTCCCCACCGAGCCACGAATCGCGGTCGTAATAATGATCCCTGCCCCGAGATCGTCGGAAAATCGTCTGCGATCGCAAACAGTTCGATGCAGAGAAAACTCGGCTAATATGTCTGCGTGTCTACGTTCTGAACAAAACAGTACGATCGTTGAAAGTTCTCGTTAAAAGAGCAACGGTACTCGATGAATCGTAATTGGAGTGCGGTATCTTATGCAAAATGCCATTTCTCGGCAATGTATAATGATAATTAGCAGAGAAAGGGTTGGAAGATTGCAACCGTCTAGGGCTGAACGACTGTCTCGACGACGACTGTTCCGCGTCGGTGGAGACGCTTAAACGTCCCTTTGGGTCCGTTGAAAGGCTGTCGGAGCATCTCAAAGTCGAACGAATCTCTCTCTCTCGACCGGAGAGACCGAGAGGAGCATCCGTCTTGTCGGTTGCTCGTTAAATGAATTCTCGAGTCAATCGATTAATCTTTCCGCGAGGAATGTTCCCGCCGGGGAATCGTCTCGCTTTGGGATCGGGAGGCGTTCGAGCCTCCTTCCGGCTCGATCCCGGCAATTGTATCAAGCATTCGGTATTCTAATCGAGATAATGGATCGTCGACGCGGTCCTCCCCCGGTGGCGAAACGAAATCGCCGACTCTCGCGAGACGGCCGATCCTTCCGTTGCTCGATTCGCGATCACTTTTCCCGGAACAAGAGAGAGAGAGAGATCGATCTCTCGGACCCGGGAATACTTTAGAGCCGAGTTATGCCGAGGAGCTGGATATTAGTCGGAGCCGGGAATCGGAATTATCCAAACGATACCAGCTCGCCGCGGCCCCGAGGCGCAAACAAAATTAGTCCCGCGGGTTCTCCGGCCGAGCCCCGCTAATTAAACTCAATTTGCGTGATCACAGTTGCCCAAGAAGTTCCATCGTGCCGCGGGAGAACTTTGAACTCGATGCGCGTTTTCAGCTGTTTATCGAAGAAATTTCCGTCTCGGAGACACCGTCGTGGAAAAGATTTTCCCGATCGGAGAGAGTTCCCCCGGTCCGCGTCGTGCGTCAGAAAAATCTGCCGGCTCGGATTCGCCGGCTCGTTAGCATAATTATCTCGGCCGAGTTTGCATTTCAAATCCCGAGTGTTTTCCGTTTACGGTCCGCGCGACCCGAGCCGAGTAGAATTTTTCGCGACGAGAAGCTTTTGTGTTCCCGTGGTTTCGGAGAGCTTCTATTTCATAGAGCGCGACCGCGAGCACGCCTCTCGACCATGAACCGCGGATTTATTTCAAAAGAGACGCGTCCTTATAAAGAAAACACGGGGAGGTGCAATACTTATCGGCGAATGAATAACCAAAAATATCGATTCCACGAGCCGCGTAGGTCGAGCGCCGATTCTCTATTCCGCCCCCGTTTCCTTTTATTCGGCCATTCGCGGGCGAGAAGAACAGTATTAGCTCCATCGAATCGAGGTAACTGCTCGCGATCATGGAGAATGGACCTGAAACTTTCCGGCGAACAAGCAACGTGCAATCGCGTTCCCGTCTCGTCCCCTGTTTATCGCGTCCCACTAAACGTCCCATCCGGGCGCAGAAAAATGCAAACTGACTGCACTCGCAATCGCCGCGAGTCAAATTACCGGTCCCGAAAACTTGGGTCTCGTTTCCCTCTATCGAGACTCGGAGCGTCGAGGCCGTGCCTACGGAGAAAAGCCACGCCCCGAGAGTGGCCACGCCTGCATTTTAAACGATGCCAACGAAATCGATTTGGAACTGTAAATCAATCGAAACTCTCGGCTTTTCCGAAAACGCGAGCTTCGAGGAGGCCGCGCGTATCGGCTGCTGACCGCACCGCTCCTAAAACGCTATACGTGTATCCGGCCTGTAGTTACACAAAAGAAGCGACCCCTCCGCGCGGAGGAATCGATCCCCAGTTTCAAGTTGGATCGGTGGAACGCGGAGTCCCGACGGTTTTCCCGTTCAGCGATGGCGCGAAACGACCGCCGTAATCCGCGAGAGGATCTCTTCTGTCTCCGGAGCGTTTTACGTCGATTTTACAATCGGAACGAGACAAAGTGCTCGACAACAGCGCGAACACAATCGGAAAAGGTTACGTGCCCGTCAGCGTGTTTCTGTCCGAAGGGATGAAAGCACAAAAAGACCCGGGTCCGCTGGATGAACGAACCTGTTATCGCGCGCAGGTCGGCTCGATAAGCGCTCCGCTCCGCTCCGGGTCCGGTCCTGCTGCCGCCGCCGCCGCGCACCGGTTTTCGCAGCACAGTTTTTCGTCGGCTCCGAAATCCATCCACCGTGGGACAACTCCTACCGTCGGGGGAATAATTTTTCCGAAATAGAGCTCGGCGTCGCGTATTCCGAAAAGCGCTGCCAGACGTCACGGCGGGGAAACCCCGGAGAGACGTCGTCCGCGAAAAGAAATGGAAGGAAAATGTCGGACAACTGGATCTAGTTGGTCCCACCATTGTTTCCCCGCACACACTTTGCCGGCTATTTTTTCGTTTGTTTCTCCAGCTGTCCGGACAATTAAAAAAGCAGACAATGGAACGGCCACTGTACACAACCGTGTCGCAGTGTGTACGCCCGCTGTTTGCTCGGCCGGAAAGGATAATAAACATTCGGGTGATCGCGCGCGAGTCATTGAATCATTCCGGAATCCTTTTGTTCGGTTCCGTTCCGTTTCATAGCGTTTTATTTGCTGTACACCGAGCGCGGACGGGGGCGGAACCTGGAACGCGAACGGCGGACGGACACAGGCTGTTTTATTTGGTCGCGCGTCCGATCTCGGTGGTGTGCCCGCGAGCTAGTGGAACTCCGGGAGCCTCCTGCCGCGAGCCGCCCGCTCGCTTGTTCCGTCAAAAAGACGGCCGGAAAATCGCGACGCTTTTCCCTGCCCGTGTAAATTGATCTGTCAGCCGTAATAAAATGCGCGCTGGTTTCTTCCATTCTACTCTGTTTGGTTTTTTTCTTTTTTCGACTCGCCGTCGACGCAGCTGCGCGACAAACACACACCGGGCGAACAAGCGTGCGTGGAAAATTGTAAATTTGCAAATTCTCGCGAGCACGCGCGCGCCTTTGTTCGCGACGGAAGAGGCGAATCGGCCAAAGTAGCGTCGTTAGACACGGCCGACCGGTCGAATGGCTCGAGTGGCAAACGAGATAAAATTGCAGGTGGAGCAGCGATCCGATCGGAACCGGCTTCCAATTTATTAGCGAGACCATTAATCAATTATCGTAATTTCGATCGGACAAGGAAAACCCCTGCTCGCCCGGTCGGACAGTTTTCTTTGCTCCCATTAAGGTAATTACATATTCCGTATCGATCGCGAGGTCGCGGCCACGACGGACACCGTCCGGTTGACGTTGAAAACCGCCAGAACACCCCTCGAACGCCGTCGAGTCGCAAAGTGGACGGGATAAATAATTTCCGCGACTCGGAGATCCCTGCGCCGAGTTGCCGGCTACGATCGCTTACCCACGAACAAAGGGAATTTTCGTGAAAGGAGCCGCGCGAAACCCGTTTGAAGCCGGCCGGGATCGATCGCGCGACCGTGTCGCTCCCAGACGATCCACCAGGACACGCGTAAACGCGTCGCGATCCATTGAACGCGTCCCACATTTCGGTTTTATCCGTAACCCGTCGGCAGCCACGTCTCCACGTCACCGCGTCGAGCCCCGACGTCGACGCAAACGTTGCCACGGTCCGACGGGAACCCTCCCCGCCGCGTTTGCCTTACCAAAGAGAAACGCGATTAAATAGGAACAGCCTCCGGGAAGACAAACGACCGGAGAATCCCGATAACGTCGGAACAATCGACCTTAGAAGAATCGCTCCGCAAAGGTTATCCGCGACACACAAAAGCGCGTTCATTGAATATTTGATAACCCCGCGGGAATATTCCATTCTCCGGGGTCTTACCCTATTTTTTGCCGTTCATCTATCAAACCCTTTCCACGCTCACCGTCGCGGACGCCCTTCTCCTCGCTGTGCAGACATTTTTAGGCGACGGAAAATTCAGGCTCGCTACGAGTCCTCGGAATCTGTTCCAGCCGCGTCCAAATATTTTAACAATTGTACTCGGATCTTCCGTCCAGATTTTAGAAACGACCGACGTGGATGGTTGCAAAAATTTAATTACCTTCTCCGGAGATCGATAAACGCGTCTGCCAAGTTTGAAACTGCCGGAGTAACCATTTTCGTTCTAAATAATTCCCAAGGATCGTATAATCGCGCGTCAAGGACGCGATTAATCCACCCACTTTGCATATCCGCGCATTACCTATAGATTTCGATGCGACCGTCCCATCTGCTTGGAAAAAAATTCTGTCACCTGCCGAGAAGATTGGCAGACGAGCCTGCGAAGTTCGAGATCGCCGGCCCGACAGGTTCGGCTCGGGAAAAGGTTCGCGATGATGCTCGAGCAGAGATGAAAACGTGAGAAGGTCAGCGCGCGTGCTGGTCGTGCCCCTTTGACGAGCGATCTATACCGGCGGCGAGACGTGTTCGCGGGCCAATTTAGAGGACGTGTAACCCGGCTCGTTACGCTGCAAGGTCGGCCGAGAGAGGAACAAGGGATCGTACCTAACCGAAACCTCGGTACAACGATGTCGGCCCGCCTGTTACAGATGGAGCACACGGACATGCCATCTTCCCTCGTGGAATATCTCCGGGATCTGGGTCCTTTATCCATCCACCGCGACACGTTGCGACACAGCCTGTTGGACGCCTCCCAACTCTCAGCTAACCTCGAGCCACGAGAGTCGTAATCTGGTGTAAATAATTATCGCCTCCATGACCCAGTAGCGCCTCGGTTTCGTCGCGGAAATAGGAAAAACGATTCGACACCCACCACCGACTTGATTACGCTCGATCCGACGCGACGCGACGCGACGCCCAAAATCTTCGCGGGCAACCCAGAAAATCTTTCCACGATGTCTTCTCGAGCCAAATTTTCGACATCCAATCTTCCAGCTTCTTTCTCCTCGCGGAGAACTCTTCGGAGCCGCACTCTTTACGAAGATTCCGGCAGACGGGTTTATTAAGACGGTCCAGTAATTGCGGAACTTTTGCAAACCGACTGTAAAAATTCTATTAGCACGGTCGATGCTGAAAATGAGATCTCTGACGGCAACCGTTCCCTCTTCTCGCGACCACGGTAAACTTCGTGATTATCTTGATATTCTGAATGCATATTATCGACTGCACGTGCGACGATTATTCTGGCAAGCTTGCGTCGCGACGAGATTCGACGGAAGCCCGATGATCTAGACCTTGATTCCTTGATGCCCCGAGGATCCGACAGCCAAAGTGGTCCTCGGCACTCGACAGCACTGATTGCATGCCGCGGCGCGACGTCCCATTGCCTCGAGGACAGTCCGCGACTTCGACAACGAGCGCTTCAGCGTCCGATAGAGGAGACCGATCGCGAATCTAATTATACCGCGAATCGCGTCAACTTGGCGATATTTACAGAACATCCGTCATTCCCGCCTGCGAAGCAGCTGACGAGCTGCTCGGCCAGGAAAACCAGAGTCCAAAGTGCAGCCCGCGGGTGTCGGCACGCTTTCTCCCAATGCGTCTGCCTCGGTCGCGGCGTCGTTTCTTTTTTTACTATCGGGCGTCTCGTTCGCACCTCGCCGTTGGGTTTCGTCAGGATGGACTTTGCCCGCCGAGGGGAGAGATGTCGGCACCGATTCGCGGAATAGCTGGCACGCGTCGCGACGGCGACGGCGACGCGCTCCGTCGGGCTTCGACGTCGTCGGTGTCGACGACGACGACGTCGAAAGCGTGTCGACCGTGTGGCCTCCCTCTCCCGTTTTCACCAGAAACTCCCGCGTAACGCGAAACTTGGCGAAACGTTCGCATTTTATTTGGCCCCTTGGTCGAGCACCGTTAAAAAGCTTCGGCGACCTCAGCCTCGCGGGACTCGTTCCTCTCGATTCCATTAACTTTTTAGCCCGGGATCACCGCGATACACTCCCGCCCCCGCAGCTGCCGCTCTTCGTGGCCCGGCTCCGTTCCTTTGTTTGGCCTCCGAGGGGACCAATTTCTCCCGGATAAATCGCGCCGTTCTCATTTCTTCGCAGTCATGCTTTCGGGGAAAGGCTGCGCCGCCGCCGGGCCGCTGCTCTTTAGAAAACGTCGGTGAAGTTCGCGGTGGCTTCGACGTTGCCGACCGAGTCGTCGCTTTTAGGCGACGGTCGAACGAGACAATGAGAATCATTCGTTTGATCGGGACAATGGAAATCATTCGTTTCCGGTAAAACAATGAAAATCGAGCCCGGGGACGGAAAGGAGACGCCCGCGCGTCACCCGCTCCGAATTTTCTAGTCCGGGAGATAGAAGCTCGGGGCCAAAGAAACACCGGAGCTTTAGTAAATCCGTGGAGAACAAGTTTCCGCGAGTGCGGCTCGAGAAGAACGGGCTGAAATAAAAGAACGGCACGGAACGGAATGGGGGGGGATAGACTGCTGGAAGTTGGACGATCGGAACGAGCGCAGTGGAGAGTCCTCTTTCCTCGATTTCGATCGGAACGAGACCAGCTACTTCAAAGCCTGTTTGCTCCGGGTGTCTCCCTTTCTTTCTCTTTCTCGATCCCTTCCCGTCTGTTCCTCGCCTGTTCCCGGCGTTGCTCGCGCCCTCCTGGAATCTGGACTTTTTAATCGGTCCGAGGCTGATTCGTATCCCGGAGTTGTTTGCCCATCTCCAGATGCTCCGTTCGATTGCCCGGACGTCTCGGTTTACACCCTCGTCTTTTCCGCCACCGCGCAGCCGATGCTCCTTTCTCCCGCTCCCATCTCGTCTAATCAACCCGCCACCGCGATATTATTTCTTCGCATTCCGCGGGAACGGCGACCATATTGCCGGCGCCGAATTTTACCGCGGTCGGGTCATCGTATTCCTCTAGAAACGGTTGTTTTCTAATGACTCGATTGCCCGCTGGATAGGAGCAGCCCCGGCGGCATAAAAACCGTGCGCGGCGACTTTATCGCCCCGAGGGCCTAGTAAAATATAATTTGCAGTGTTAACCGGCCAGTGTCTGCCGGCGAGCTGCTCGGCGCCGATTGTAAATCTTGTTTACAGGTGCGCTGGCTCGTCGTTAGCCCGTGTCGCGTCACGTGCGGTAACCTGTTCCGCGCGTAGCGCCGTGCTTCAGAGAGAGAGAGATAGAAAGAGAGAGACTCATCGCGAATCCGAGCCCGAACGGTTTTCTCGGGTCCCGATCGATCCTGGACTTTGGACTCCGAGAGAGCTCGGCCGCGGCTTCTTCTCTCTCGAAATAGCGGCGAGATTGCGCGAGAGACCGCGTTTATTGAGAAACGGCGAGGAAATTCGGGGGAGTCGGAACATCTGCCAGAACGACCGAGGAGAGCCAGCAGCAGCAGCGACGGCGGCGGCGGTGGAGGCGGCACTAATTGCGCAAGCAGCTCACGAAAATCCAGAAAACGAAGAAAAGAGAAAGCGCGATGCGTCTCGCGGTTGATTTAGAACGGGCGAAGGAGAAAGTGACGGGGGCCGGGAAGACGGTCACGGAGAAAGGAGAGAGAGAGCGTTCTCTAGCTTTTCGGATGTCGCCGAATGCTGTCTATCACGGCCGGACGAATAAACCGCTGGCAATTCGAGCGGCCGAACGGGAGGAAGCGCCGATGATTTTTCTACCGAAAACGCGCCGCGATATTGCCTCGCCTCGGGAGCATTCTTCGTCGGGCCGGGCGCGCTCTTATCGGAATATGGAACGCTGAGAATTTGGTCCGATTCGTGTACTCCGCGGCCAAGTTTTCCCATTATCGGCGAACTTGGCTCTTTCGCGGCCAGATTTCCTCCGGAACGTCCTGCCCGCGGAATACAAACTGCGGTTCGAGGAACGCTGCGGCGATCCTCGTAATCCACGGCGCTTCGATTAGCGAAACGATGATGATAGTCGGCTGCGCACAGAAACGCTGCGTTATAAGCACGTATAAGCGCGCGCGACAGAAACTGCTTCTTCCAAGTACAGAATTATCTTTCGTGAACGCGGTAAAGCCTCGGTCAAACGTTAGGTAAAGCACGTACAGCCACGCGATAAACATATCAATATCCTTATAATTTCGATTAAAATAAAAAAAATTGTAACTGGTGAAACAGTGAAGATAATGGCAAGGCAAAGGGTTAATTGACCAAACTGAATCTAGTCGAGTCGAGAGCAGAATGTAACGGAGTTAAACGAAAGCGTCGGGAAGAGAATCGTTTGGTTCACGGTACAGCCGTCAGAAGCCGTTTGATTTCTCGATCTAGAATAATCCGGTCGATGCGACGGCGCGATAAAGGAGCCAGCGGTCGACGCGGCCGGCTTAACGAAATAACGTACGTGCAGGTGAACCTCGCGAAAGGATGAAGGTAGCTGGTGCGCGATACGTGACTCACCTTCCTGGAAAATTTCTCCGACTCGGTGCACAACGGCGGATCCGACGGGTCGAGGCTACGTACGCGGGTTCACGTTCGAATAAACACTGTTGCCCGTGGATTTCTCGAGTTCTTACCTGAAACAAAGAAAACAACGTGTCAGCAGCCAGAACTTACTTTCATTTCACTCGTCTGCTATTTATTCTATTTACTGTAGCCTGTTCTCTATTTCCGAGGCTTTGGCCACGCCCCCCGTTCGCGACGATACGGAGGGAACGCCGGAAAATCGTCGATTGTTTTCTCTGCGCCGGTTGCGTTCTTCCGAGACGCGAAATTCTAGATGAAACGCAATTCGTTCGATTCGACGACGTTCTCTTTTTCGCCGCTCCACCGATTATGTTCGCTCGAAACGCTTATTGCGCGATGGGTTTCGGTCACGCCCCCCCGCCCCAATCGCGATGGTAACAAAGAAAAGGCTGGAAATTATTCGGAACCTCGTTCCCGCGCGGTCGTTCCACTAAAACACGATCGAACTGCGACTTAATCGTCTGTCTAAATACTGGAAAGACTTCCGTTCGAGTGCAAACAGAAAATGAGCGAAGTAGCAAATAACTTGGAAGCGAAAAGCACGAGCGATTACACGCGGCGAGTGTTGTCCAACGGTAGCGGCGTAATTTCCTGGCCGAGTTCAGTGGCTCGGACAACGGATATCGAGTCGCGTTTCGTTAACCTCGAACAGAATCCCGATCCTATCTTTCTTTTACGGTCCTCGGCGACGAGTCGCGTCGTACAATTCGATCTCCGAGTCCTGGTACCTCGGTAACGATGTAACGCGAGGACCCAAACCGAATTTCTTCGAGCGCGGACCGAACGGGAGAAGGAAAAAGAAGAGGAAGGAAGGAAAGGATATCGCGGCGCGCAATTGGATTCGATGGCGGAGGCGTGCGGTACCCGGCCTGTTAATTTACGTCTATTCGCGTGTCTGCAATTGGCAACTATTGTTGCGTCGTATTAGCATGATTACGTCCAAGTAGCAGCACATTCGAGTGACTATAATAGACCCTGACGGTCGTTCCATCGATTTCCTATACAAACGAGCCGTCCAAATTGCCTGTTACGTTTTCCGGAATCGCGAGCTCTGCGCGAGGTTCCACTGTGTTTTATACGCAGTTAGGCTGGCCTTGCGACGACGACGACGACGACGGCGATTCCAGTGACTTTCTATATTTATGATCGAGCCGTGATCACCGTCGCGACCGAATACCAATCGTCGAACAGCGGCCGACCAGCGCGAGCAGAGCATTCTACGTTTGATAAAACGAAGAACGATCAACGCTGTAAATATTCGTCGCTGTTGAATCGTTCGGTCGCGTTTCCACGACCAGTTAACCGCGATTTATGCGACACGGGCAACGGGGGCCGCGTTGATTTCGTTCATCGACGATAAATTAAAACCGGTAACGATAAAACGCCTACGGCTCGTTCCTCCCGTCCGGTCCTTCGTCGTCGTCGCTGGCGCGACGCCAGCACCTCGATTTCCGAACAGAGATACGCTTCGAACACGCAGGAAACAGGCGCCGAATCCCCGAGATCATCTCCTTCTGCTCGGATTCAGTCAATTGCTTTCTACTTTCGTCCAAGGGAACGCCGAGTATTCAGATTCTCGCTTCGGGGACGATGACGGACGAATTTCTACACCGGTACCGCCGATTGCGAGTTTCTGTTCGCGCCGCGAATAAATCGCGGGGAACATGGTCGCCGAAGAGGGGAGAGGGAACAGAGTATCGAAGATACAAAGCGGTAAAGAAGAGAATGGACGACGGCGTCCGAAGATAATTGAAAAGAATCTCCGGCGCTCTCGGTCCGGATGCTGGAGAGTTGCTGTCACCTTGCCCTGCGAGCCTCGTAAAAGCTAGGAGAACTGTCGATCCATTAATTATCCACGGAAGGCCGGGAACTTTTCTAATTCAGGAAAAACCTCGTTGGGTCCGTCGCTTTTCACCGGAGTAACGGCGCGTCACTTTCGGCCTCAAAGAGGTTCGTCTTGCCGTACCAAGGATTCCTTAAGGAGGATCTTCTCGCAAAAATGTGAGAGAAAAGAAGAAGAAGAAGAGCAAGAGGGAGAGAGAGGAGGCCAATGTCGTTCCTGCGACGTCCAATCAACGTCGGGATCTCGCAATTACGTTCTAGTAATTAAAAGCCGAACGAATACTTCGCGGAGACTACTTAGGAGTTGCCGCGGAGAACGGGTTCGACGTCGTTAAACGCGACGCGCTATAACTCGTCGGTGTCTTTCTTTTCACTATCTTCTCGGTGGTATTTTCGCCTGCTGGAAAACGGTATCCTTGCGCCGGCCAAGGATTTTCGAGCGGAACGCCTCGTTCGCGAGGCGATTCCAAGTTTCGAAACCTCTTTGTCGCCCCATCTCGGCCCGGCTCTGCTCCGCTCTGCTCGGCTCGGCTCGGCTCGAGAGTTTCCGTCGTCGCGCACAATTAACAGGATCCTGTGCAGCGCACGAACACACGACGAACATATTGTTAGCCTCGCAAACATCCTTGTAACGATACTTCCGCCGAGCTTGCGTGCTCGAATCGACTCCGAGCTGTTCCCGAGGCACGTACCCGCCGAAATTTGCATAGCCAACCTAACCGAGACCCAGCCGAGGTTTCCCGAGGGATCGAACCGCCGCATCTACCACGAAAAATCGGCAGCTAATCGCTCGTTCGTACGAAAAGCCGCGGATAGAATCGATGATAGCGAGCCGGGGTCTCCGACTACATATGTACTGCGATCGCAAGGGGATGCACGATTTTGTTGTCGGTCGCCGGACAAAGTTAGGCGACTCTTTGATTGGTGCTGTCCGGGACACGCGTCTTAGAAGTTCTTTAGAAGATGTTCTAAGAGAACTTGTTTGCGTGCAACTACTTTTTCCTTCTTTCCGAGCTCGCATGGAACTTATTCGTCTCTCAGAGCCTCCATAGAACTCTTGTTGTTATACAGATTCCGAAGTATCTGCTCGACGAGGAACACGCTCTCGAAACGTTTCCTAAAAGCAGCGCGTCCACACGCTTCTTCGCCGTGGAAATCAGGCGGATATTTGGCCGCGTAAAACCGAATTTTCTGTTAAACGAAAAACATTTCGAGGGTTTCCTAAATACCCGGCGGAAACTCCCGCAGCGATTTCCAGCTGGCGAGAGAGCCTTCAACGGCGATAATTCCCTTGGAAATCTCGCAGTTTCGAAAGTAAAATTTAATATCGCGCGAACGCAACCGTACAGGACCGTTCGGAATTCTCGTTAGCCAAGCATTCAGGGATATGGAAGAGAGCTGTTATTCGAGGGAGGCGAATAGAGAGCAGGGACGCGGAATCTCCTCCACCTACGGGGGCGAGGAGACGGCTTCCCGTTCGACGAGGTAGTTTATTCTTCGTCGACGACACGTACCGTATCTACGACGGTGGGATGATTGGAGGCTTCCTCTCGCCAATTAGTTTGTCTACGAAACTAGCCCGGGCGACGATCGTTAGCTTCGTGCGACGACGTCGGAACCCGTTTTTCAGGTTCGACTACCGAAGCAGCGCCGGCGGGAGCTTTTCAATCGCGATGGCCGCCCTCGAAAATTGATTTTTAAACCCGGAGGAGACCGCGGCCGGTCGCTCGAAGCCTGTGAGCGAGGGAACACCACCACCGCCGCCGGTCGTCCGTAGGGCCTCGCATTCTCACGGAGAGCGTTTCATTTTTCGAAGACGATCGGACGAGGCGCGAACGTGAACTCCGCGGCCGATAATGAATTCGCCTCCCGGACAAAAGAGCTGTCGGCGCACATGCAGGCTCGCGAACGTTTTCGATACGCGGCCGCACACACCCCGCGAGGTTTCACGACGATGCGCGACGGTGCATTTACATGGAACCGCACGCCGCGCGCCGGGAAAGCCGCGGCCTCTCTGTGTAGAAGCGAGATCGTTAATCGCCCCAGGAAAACTATTGACCCGATTCAATCGCGGCCGCTTTATCGAACACGAATGGGCAAACCCATTTCGGCCGAAAGGCGGAACAGAAATACGGGTCGAGGACTGCACTCCCAATGTAATCGAACACCCTGCCCTCCATTGTCCCTCCCTCCCTCCACCCCCGCGCGCGTTTCCAGTATTATGTCAATCTCTGGATGGCTGTACATATTCAAAGTTCGCGGACGTGTTTGTTCTGCCGCGTTCCGCCCTCCTTCGAGTTCAATGCATCACTCTACTTGGTAAGCTCCTGTAACTTCGCTGCCATTTAACGTCAGCTTAGCTGGCGAAACTAGATGGCCGTTAACAGTCGAATTTCCATGCGCGTCGAACTGCGAGAGCTTCTTGGTCGCATTTTCTTTTCAGCTCCGCGAAAATTCGGAGCACACGCAGGAAGAGGACGCATCGTTGTCTGTTTCGTCTGCAGCATCGCGGTGCAAAGGTATCGATGACCGCGCGTTTGCTAAAGCAAATCGAAATGACGATGTCATTCTTGACAAATGGAGAGCCTAACCGTGTCATTGCACCGCGAGCAGATTATGCATGCATGAAGTTTCTTCAGCTACCGCGTCGTTGACGACATCGCGACGCTTGTATTCGTATCATTTTTATTCGATTCTAACGCACCGTAATATGCGTATCGTTTCCGATACACGTCATTCCCACGTCGCTTCTGCACCATTTCTCAAGCGATATTTTTTTCTCATTTACAGCGTTCGCTTCGGCATTAGTCTTGCGCAGTTTCATTTAAACGAAATTTATTCGTATCTCGTGTCACGTGGTTTAGTTATTTGACGTTTGAAAATACCACGAATAGATTCTCCGAATGCTACTGTTCGCATGAATATGAAAGAGCGATAAGGTAGTGCGCATAATTGGTAGCGAAAGGATTTCAGAAGCGTTCGGAATAATGTTGTTTTTAAACTACTTCGTGGACATTGTTCGTTAACCTTTGTCACCGTTGTATTATTCATGCGCATCGACAAGCAGCGCGGTAGGGGACACGGAAAGGTAACGTAAACGTTTCGAGTCGACCGCTGCACTTTGCTACGGTTCGCTTAGACCGCATAGAGGAGGATATCTAGCCGAGCCTCGGCTCGGCCGACGAAACGATCTCTTCCGGTGAATCCTCGGCGAGTATTGCCGCGAAAGACGTGCATGAACCGGCCATCAACGGGCAACGGATCGCCGGCCATTCGCCCGAGCCATTTCGCACCTGACGCCCGCGACTGGCACGCGCCGTCCGGAAATCGAGTTCCATTTTCATTGTCGGTGTTTACCATAAATTCGATACGTGGACAAGCACGATAATGGAGGATCCGAGTCGGCCACGCGTTCACGACGATCGTAAATCCTCGTACACCCTTGTCCGCGACCCACGGAACGGTCTTCCCTTCCCGTCCCTTCCCATTCTGTTCTGCGAACTATTCGGGAGCCTGCCTGCCTACCCTCTGCACTACCCCGCTTTCAACTTGCCCCAATTAGGATTCACCCTGACAATTATCCAGTGAACCCTTTGGCTGCTTATTGCCCCAAGTACATATCGATTAAACCACGGTTCGGCGAACACGTCGGTTTAGCTTTTAAGGAACCGTGTGGCCACGGAGGTTCGAGAATCTCGAGGTTTCCTCGTCGACGCGGTGCGTCAACGCCTAACACTTTTCGCCCGTGTTTCGCGTTGCAGACCACGGAGACCGGAAATCCTGTTATCAAGGGAGATCGATCGCTGAAATCCCCGTCTACTTAGCCACCGAGAGCCCGACAGCCTTATCCGAGCACTCGACGTGCTTTCGAGCTACATAGCTGCTCCAAGGGTCGGACGTTATTACCGCATATTGTTATAGTATATCCTCGAGTGAAATACAACGAAACGAGGCTCGAGTGCAAGGATAACCAGCCATCACGGCCGATCGGAGACACGCTCTCGAGGGGGGAAAAAAAGACTCGAATAATTCTCCCCCGGGGTCGCGATTTCTCGCGAACCTTGTCCTCGCAATTTCCTCCTCGCCATTACCGTCGGATTTCCCTCGAGCTTCCTCTTAAGGTCTCGCAGCCTTCGACGATTTTACGCGAGTCGACCGTCGGTCTCTCTCTCTCTCTCTCTTTCTCTCTCTCCGCTGGTTGATGACCGTGGTATTCGATTTTTCGTCGAACGCCACAAGTTTCCTCTTCGCCGTTCTTTTCACTGTCGAGGTCGACGCTCCAAGCAGAAAACGCAACCTCGGCCCACTTCCTGCCTAATTCAGCCGCGCGCGAATTGGCAGAGTTCAACGCAACGACTTTATCTCGACTATTGGCAACGGTTAAGACAGCATCGAATCGCCGGTGGGGTCTGCTTAAGCAGGAAGTTCCGGCGTTTTGGTCAATTTAAATAAATCAACCGCGATAAACACTCCAGCGGACACGAACCGACCCGGCCCAATTCTACCGACGAAACCAGGGATATCGTGGGTCTAAACGAAAACGAAATTGCTGCGTATATCCGTCCGCTAGACTGTGGACCCTCGCGCAAAATCTAAATTGCTTTCATCGTTTCAGAAGAACCGAGGTTCGGCAAAAACGTCTTAAATAATCACTCAAGAACTTGTTACGTTATACGAATCTGAATGATATCATAAATCACGGACGAGAACGCTGTATTTCTCGAGCGATTTTTTAAGAAATTCTATCCTCGCGATTGGTACGGTTCAAGCTATCCTCCCTCGATTAACCTGGCTCGGATTCGCGTTTGGTTCAGACGTCGGATTAGAAGCCTAGCTCGAAGCAGCCGTTCGCGAGGCTAATCAGATGCCTAATCGCGAGATTTACGCGGGTCACCGCACGCGACACACGTCTCGCGAACGTTATAGATTCGGTGGATCGCGGGTCGATCTCGTTCCTCGGATCGATCGTTAGGGTCGCGTGCCACCGGGATTCCATCGAGAGGTTTTATCGCGACGGTCGCGTTTCGCCGGTATAATTTCGAAAGCAATCTCGAGAGGAGTCCGCGCCGGTAATCTCTTCCGTCCTCGGCAGCTCCCCGAGACATTCATATTCCCGGAGAAAATAACGACGATTAACGGTTGCGCGATTACCGAGCGGCATTAGCGCGATCTTCCGTTATGGAAGCGTCGGCCGACTTCGTTAAGCCATTCGCGTAATTGGTCCAGATGCAGCAGCCGTGGCCGCCACGGGAAATTGGTGTTCGCTCCTGCTACGAACGCGTCCCGTGGAATCGTCTAAACAATAATTGAATAACAATTCCGGCACCGAAACCGATACCGGTGCCCGATTCGTTCTCACGAACGATTGAAAATCGTACCGGAACAATTTTTCATGCGAAACGTAGCAGATGTATTTGCGTCGCTGTCGCCGTTATCGGGTACGCGTATGGCGTCAATTTTGTTCGCACGGGCTCATAAATATGGGACGACCGTAATCTGTTGATCGCTTGGCGCTGAATTCATCTAGCAAATTTATGAAAATATAAACTATCGTTTCTCGTGATCGGCGTAGAACAATTTTTGACCTCGCGTAAAGTCCGGTTACGATGGAACACCACCGTTCCTCCCCCCGATGTCGCGTTTCTCGCGACTTTTGGAACGGAAAAAGTGCCCCGAGAAGAAATCGATATCGTATCGGTGGCGTGCTCAGACAGTCCGGCACCGTAATGGCAGTGCTTTACGTCGCGACGGCGTTTCTATTGTGCTTTCGCGTCAAGTCTAGGAACTAATCTGAACGTCTGGAATGCCGCCAGTGCGGAAACTACCTCGGCCTCGCGAGTTAAGCCCATTTGTAAACCGTCGCGATTGCATACCGTCGAACGAAAAATAGCAATAAGCCGCCGTCGGCCGTGGTACAGTTTGCCCCGGCTAGCAATAATCGTCTCCCCGCAACGGCGTTACCTTCTTTCGCTGGGAGGAGAACGGAGGTGGAAGCGAACCGCGACCTCGATTTGCCAACCGAATTCGCGCGGGCCGGGGGAGGGGGAGGGGGACCGAAATGAAACGAAGAAGCGTCTACTTTAAGCGGGAACCGGGGTCCGCGATGAAATTTCGAGTCTCTGTTTGCAAGCGACGCGGCAATTAAATGCGCCCGCCCGCCCCGCCCCCCGATCGCCCCTCCCCCGTAACCCAGAGACAAAGTACGTAATTACGTTTTCATCGGTGAAAACCAACGAGTAACTACGGTCCCGGTCCGGTTAACCGACACGCCGGGTCTCTGCCCGTGGAATTACACTATGCCGGCGACGACCACCGGTCGGTCACCGTTCATTGCTCGTAATACTATGAAACCGGTCGGGGACGATCGCGTGTCGCGCGTGCACCGACAATCGCTTTGCGTCACCGGCGGACGTATTGTCCGCCTACGACCGAACGAACGAACCACCGAACATCGACGATCGAATCCCTTGGCCGACGTCGCCTAATCGCGAGAGAACGTCTGGAGGAACCAGGAGGAGCGACGGACCAATGAAACGGTCTTCGCTGAGACAGCTTGCTGTAACAGGATGCTTCTGCTGTCTATAGACCCTAGAGTAGGTGTTCTGTAACAGCGCCGAGAGCCCAGAGATCCTCCTAGACCCCGAAACCCGCGACTTCGGAGATCAAGTTCTTCGGAGCCTAAATACTCTAGCATCGGTGAGATCGCGAATCTCTTCGAGGCGAGAATGCGGCGGTGGCTAAAGAGCCCGGCAAAGTAGTCGGGAAGCTGAAAACAGTATATCCCGCCGGCATTATTTCGAATTCTTCGGTCGGCGCGTACTTATTCCTCTTTCCCGAGACAGCGTGGGCGGAATCTCGGGATCCGATCCCGTGGAATCGGAGGCAAACAGCGAGAGAGAGAGAGAGAGAGAGAGAGAGAGAAGAGAGTATAGAGGAGCGGCTTGCGCGTTTCCCATTGCCTCGCGAGTGCTCGAGACGGTTTCGAGTTCCGGGGTTCGGCATCCGGGCGATATTTACTCGGTCGGCAGGGCCAGCGGAACAGTTGCTTCTTACCGAGAGTGGATTTTCCAGTCGAAGGAGACAGGCTGCTGCTGGGTTAGCGGGCAAGGAGAGGGCCGAGTGGTTTCTCTTCGTTCCAAAGGTAAAATCGAGTTATACGGTAATAGGTTCGCCGCGAAGAGTATTTTGTTTTTCCGCTCGTTTGTCTTCGCTGTTCATCCTGCCGGCCAATGGCCGAGTCGGATCGCTCCTCGGAACGAGGGGAGCAGGATATACTGGGTCTTTCGAGGGCACTCGGACCGACCGGGCATCGTCTGCTCAGCTGCGCCATCCGATTCTTCTTCGTTCCGTTTCGACACTGACGAAGCTGTTCCCCCGGATAACCGTTTGTTTCGCGCCCTCGAGCTGCGAATTAGAGGGACCCAGCGGCCACCGTAAAAGCCGGAAGAGTTCGGATTCGGGAGAAGCCGATCGATGGACTTTGCATTCTCGAGCTCCTGCCGCAATCTGGTTATTGAGATACGGGGCAAGCTGCGTGGTCTACCGGGACGAAGCTCTCGACGGCTCGGCGCAGCACGGCGATCGGTTAATCCATGCAAATGTTACCACCGGCCGACTGACTATAATCCCGGCTAAACGTTAACTAACCGAGTTTTCTACGCGAGGAGCACGGTTCCTTAACGCGCCGACATACCCGGAAAATCGGAGCACGCCGCCGGAACGCTCCGGTCTTCCTCCAAGTGGCCCGATAAGGTATCGATCAGCCTTAATGGATTCTTTGAGAATGCACCGAGCGGAGAGAGCATTTCCCTACACTCCACTTGCCTAGCCAAAAAAAAGAAGCCGAGAAGACCGCTGCAAAGTCGGACGGGGAGCGGATCGAATATGATCTTTAACGCCTTGCCGGGCGCTCTCTAGACTCGAATCAAATATGTATCGGAGGATGGAGGATCCAGGATCTCCTGGAAACCACGCGGCTAATGGACCAAGCCGGTGCCAAGCTTCCACGGCTCCCCGGAGGATCCATGACCCACATACTCGGCTTGCTTTACAGAAAAGTTCCATGAGTTACAAGTGCTGCGGATTCAATTAGAGACCCCGTTCGGGACTCGCGAAAAGAGATTGTCTTCCGCGTTCGAAGATCGCGACAGTCGATTTCGAAGACTTTTTTAACTAGCTTCGCGTCTCCAGCCGAGGCTGCTCGGAACAAATTCGAGGCTTGGCACGAGGAATTTTTCAGTAGACTCGATAAACTAGAAAGCTCTAAAAGCGAGCAAAGACAAGAGCTGGGCGCTAATCGAAACCGCGATTCGAGTTCCCGAGGGTTTCGTGGTTCGACGTACAACGCGTGGTCCAGCGTTGCGGACCTCGAGAGAGAAATTTAGGGCAGTACAGAGTCCACGCTATCAGGGGACGGACGTGCTCCACGGATGATGCAGATTACCGTAGGTTTTAGCGGGAAGCATCCACGAAAGAGATAATAACGGCGCAGCCGGCAATGCGGGCAGCGTTTTGCAACGATGCGATGCAGCCGGCTTACCGCGTCGATGCACAAGTTCGCGAGCTTTTCTTACGAATCCCACGGGGCCGTGGAACCCGCATGCTGCCGCCAGCTATATCTCTCTCTCTCTCTCCCCCTTTTTCTCTCTCAGCCTCCACTCTTGCTGTTTAGGCGAGGATACACAACTCCGCGAGCGTAATCCCCGCGGTGCGTGGCTGCGACATCATCCACCGCGAATTAATACGGCCCGACCCGCGAGCTGCAAAATTCGGCAGAGAAAGACGATCCCGCCGGGAGATTGCGGCTCGGAAACTTGCATCGTTCTCGGGCGCTGTTTTTCCAACTTTCTGGGAAACGCGATAACTCAGCGCACGACCGCATAGAAACGCTGACCTCCCCCTCCCCTCCCCTCCTTTGTCGATTTTCCACAATTTTTCATCCCAAGCGGATTCGATCGCGATTTTCGACGCTGTAAAATTTGGCTTTCGATTCGGAACGAATCCCGACGACAAAACGGACCTCCCTGATCGATACGAAAGAAAATTCGACCCGATTCGATTCTATTGGTTACCGAGAGAGAAAAATTCACGAGCGCGGTAATTTCAATCTCCGTAACGCCGAATAAAGATGGCAAAGTTCGCGGGGCCTGTATTTAACGAAAGAATTCGAGGATAGCGAGACGAAATGACGATGTTAAATTTTCAGCGAAATTGCTACGAGGAGGAACGATTGGTTTCTCGCGTCAGATACTGCAGGAAAAACGATGCGCGTTCGACAGATTGCAATCTCTCGGAATTAGTCGATAAAAATCGCGCCTGACAGGCTCTGTTCTCCTCTACGCCAGGATCCCACAATTTCCCAGGGCATTCTCCGAGGAAGATAAACACGGAATGTCTACATATGCGCTATCGCCGGTCCTCCTATTTCAACGATGAACGGGCACGGCCATGGCGATATCTACACCCGCCAATCCCCATGGAGTATGGAGGCGATAATAACGGCCGTGCACCGTTCGCAGAACGGCTCGAGCGTGTACCGTGCTTGGCCCGAGCATGGCCCCCGCATTCGTATGCGCGTTTAGAAACGTACAGTATTTACCCTTAAACGTGTTCACTGGCACGTGTACAGGCGCGTAGAATGGGGCCTTTCTCTCTCCCTCTGTCTCTCGCTGTCTCCGTGTATAGGCCACGTCGGATCGGCCATTGCATATGCATGAGAGCGAGAGCAGCAAGATAGAGCCAGAGAGATAGTGATAGATAGATAGAGAGAGAGGGGGGGAGGAGGAGGTGGAGGAGAGAGAGAGAAAGAAGAGCGGACCGCATTAAGGCCATTCTCCGCGAGCTAAACTGGCCCTGAATACGCTCTACGATTCCCCCGTCAGCATGCCGTCGAGTTTCCGAGCTGGGACAACGGTCCTCCGTCACACAAACGATCGAGAACGACGCCCACGCAGCCTCCAGGTCTACGATCCCCGGAAGGAATGCTCCTCCGTCGAGAACTTCCGCGAGTCTAACCGACCGCGCTATCTGTCCGGCGATTACTGGCCCGAAAACTGCAGCCTCCTTTCGCAGTGGACGCTGCGAGACTTCTTGCCGGAACCCGGCCGCCTTCGAATCAATTTTCCGCGAGCCGAGCACAGGGAGGCCGGAGAGGATCGTTGGAAGTCAAAGAAGATCGCTCGGCTCTCTGTCGTCGATTCATTTATCCGTGGAAATCTTATATCCAGATCTTCGGGATCGGGGGAGCAGAGAAGATCGGGCTCCAATCAAAGAAGCAAAAGGTGGTGTCCGGGCGGAATGAAATCCGGGAAAGTGGAAATTGCGGGGCAATTCGCCGAGGCAATGCTCATAGGTTGCACCATCGAGCACTATTTACTATCCGAAATTGGTAATTTCGAGCAACCAAGATCAATACTATTGAAACAAACAAATATAGAGGCGGACCGCGTCGGCAAACAACGTTAACTGATATTACCCGGGAGAAGGGAGCGGAAACGGGATATTCCTCTCGCAAAATATGCTGTCTCCAAGTTTCGAGATCCGCCGGGACTTTTACGATCGGATGAAAGAATAATACTCGAAACGGAGAGAGGTAAGTGACCGAGTATATGCGATATCGTGGATATCGGGAGAGGAGCAGGAGGACCGACAGCCAGTTTCCTGTCTCCCGAACCGGCATTTCGGGCCACCTACGCTTCGCTCGCTTTCTAATCCGGGACGATCGCTCGATAGGTCTGTGTAGAGATGCCTATTGCGGCAGCGGGGGTGCGCCGATGCACCCTCAACGGCTGTGCTCGTCTATAATTCTCGCTTATCTTTGACACGACGACGTACCAGGGATCCTGCGACGCCTCGTTCCAACAACGTTTTCGGGATTATGCGATTCCATCGAATGTTTTCCGAACGAATCATCGACGACGCGACAATTCACCGTCCTTTGAGATATCAAATAGCAGACTCGGTTTACTGGAAAACATTATCTAGCCTCGGTGCCTTTATCGTTTAGTTTCCAAGAGAGGGGACTCATCGAGAGTGTTGCAGCTTTTTAAAGAATGACCTTTCGGAACTGGGAATTTGTGCACGCCTTCTCCGAACCACCACCCACGGTTGTCGAGAGTTTCGCTAACTTCTGCTCGCGCGACTCTCGTCGTAAAATTCCCAAAAGGGATCTTGAGAAAATATTTGTACATCTCCTGAGACAAAGGGTTCGCGAAAGACGCGATCGAGAATTGACGAGGTCGGTACGCGTTCAAAGACGCCGGGTTTCGTAGGGGGACTCGGCGTGCCGCGTAATGGCCGAGGAGATTGCAGTCAGGGAGTTGCAGTATCGCTGGTGCATCGCGAGAAAGGAAGGGAAAAAAGCGTGCCAGACGACGAGCGACCCGGAGAAGCGATTCGTCGAGCGCGCGGAGGGGCGAGAAGAATGGAAAAGAGTCCGGCGGTGCAGAGCTGTGTGCAGCTGCGCGCGGGCCTGTTTTCCTGCGGGGGAGGCCACTGTTTCAAATCGTCGCCATATTCCAGAGCAAATGAGGGATGCATAATCCACGGGAACCGTCCGCGCATAGCGGCGCGGTGTAATGAAGCGTTTTAAATGCAGCTTTTAAATCACCGGGGGGAAAAATAAGCGTGAGATCTACGAGGGGGTAGAATCGCGTCTTCGCGGATTTTAACGGTACCGTCTCCCGAAATTGCAGCCTGCGGGGCTGCGCGGCGCGCCGGCGATCGGTCCGCTCGATTTATATTAGCCGCGCGGCTAAACTCCCAATTTCCAGCAGGTAACTCCTCGCCTAATTTTGCGGCGGTCCTCCCCGCGGAACGTAACGAGCGGCCCGCGGTCGCTGGAATTTCCGCCGTAAAACAACACGACCCTGTTTGCTCCCGAGAAAAATTTGAATTACGCTGCGTCGACGTGCCAACACCGAATCCAACGCTAATTCCCGTCAGCCTCGAATTTTTGGAACGCGGGGGCTCTGCAGATGCCGGTTCTCACGGCCCTCGGTGCAACGCGAATTATTATTTTCGGCGAGGAGCTGCGGCTAATTAGAAACGCAAGCCTTCGTAGCGTTCTACGCCATCGGTCTGTCCGCTAAAAAATTCAACGTGTCTGCAGAAACGAAGCAGGCGGAAAATATGAGAGTCTGTTTTGCTCCAGAATCGAACACCATCTTTTATAGAAATATTACACGGGACCTATCGATTGGACACGTCGTACGAACGCGAGCTTTTTTGATCGACCCCTGTTTATCTTTCCAAGAGAGTCCGCGGAGAAAGTAATAGAGCTTAGTATGTATGCAGGCAGCCGTCGTCGTCGTCGTCGCCGTCGCCGTCGACGTCGACGGTTCTAGGCGACGAGAAACGTGGATCTTTTCATTTCCGACTGTCGCGTCACTTCCAATTTAACGTATTTCATCCAATTTCCGTTTCGGTCGTCGAGAATCCAATCACCGCTAACATTTCATTCGACCTGTAACCCAGATATTACTGTTCTCCCGTTTCCGTCTGTTTTTCCTCGAGGCAGAAGCGGAGCAAACCGCTTTAGAAATTCTCTAATGGCTCGAAAACGAACTCGAAGAATCCGCGAATCTACCCGAGTGCCACCATCATCCCTATTTCTCCTCCTTTTAAACGGCAAATTGTTTAATGCGTTACCCACCCCCCCGGAAACGCTTCAAAATCCGACCCTGCGAGAACCACCGAAAGTTCAGGATTGTAGTTAACACGTTCCCTACCAATTGCACACATTTCTCGCGGCTACGATTCCATATACGAGTCTCATAATCTCAGCTATTTTGAAACCAGTTTCGCGCTGTTCATTTGCTGCCAATTGCAATGGCTCGTTCAATTACCAGAAAATATTCCGACAATCTGTGCAGGCAAAACGCGATACAGAGAACGCAAAGACAATCGGTCCTTTGGAGGTTTCAAACTAGAATGGCTCGTTGAACGAATCGTTGAGGAACGACAGTGCGGTCTAGTTCGGCGATTACCTGGCCGGCATTATTAAACGGACAGATAGGAAGGGGGAGAGAGAGAGAGAGAGAGATGGAGAGAGAGCAAAGGAAGAAAGCAGTCCCGTCTTGGTAATTTCATCGCAAATCCGTGCACGTCGCGAGTTGATGTAGTTGCAACGAGTTCCCTGGTAGCGTCGCGTCGTCGCTGCTAGCAGCCGCCGTGTATCTAATTAATAGGATTAATTAAGAAGTTCGCGCCATGTTTCACCAAGTACCGTCAGCTTTCCCCGGGAATTTTTCTCTTTCGTCTTGTCGCCGTGAATCACCGCTCGCGAGGAATTACCGAATCGTCTGCGCGACTCGCTTCAACGTCTCTGTTTACCAAGAAGCTCGTTTGAACCAGGATGCTCGGAACGAAGAGGCGAGCTCAAGAGAGTGGGAGAGGAGAGAGGAGAGAGAAGAGGGAAAAGACTAGGTTGAAGATTGGAGAACCGATCGAAGACGAAGGTCCGGTCGAAAAATGGGAAGACGAAATCGGCACGCGACGACGACCGCGAGAATGCAAGGGGGACGCGTTCGAAACGCGCTAGAGAGCATAAAGTATTAAATAAACGAGCTGCTGGAAGTTACGTCTCTCGCGGGTGAGTTAGGAAAGTAATCGAGGCCGTGAGAAAGAGTAATAGTGGATGGAACCGGGCGAAGACCACGGTGCCAGCTACCAAGGGGGCAGCGAGCTCGTTTATCACTGCCCGCCACCCCTAAATGTTTCCTTTGTGGGCTCTCAAAGTTTCAGTGGCGGCCGCGCCCGTGTCCGTAACTATCTCATCGATTGTTTTATAGCGGTCCACGAACCTATGGGATTTGTCGCCGTCGCCTCTATAATCCATACGAGCCAGCCCACCGCGACGCGCCGGTCGTTATTCTTTCCTCCACGGCTTCTCGGCCGCGTCGGTGGAGTGCACGAACAAAAAACACCCTCCCTGGAAATTACCTAATCCTCCCATAATCCCGTTTTGCCAGGCACGACCGTTCCTCACGCGCTCCGAACTTCTTCTCCGCTTGTTCGATCTGTCCCGACGCAAATTATGGAGGCCGTCGACCCTCGCCGACCTCCTGTTGCCTAACTAATTTCATCATTTCCGAGAAGGTAGCCTAACTTCGACCATCGCCTAAATACATCCACCCCTGCGACTACGGGAGACGATGCACCGGTAATATTTAGTAAACGCAATTTAGATCAGAGCCCGATTCAGTCGTGTGTCCACGGGGAACGTAATCGCTGTAACGTTGATAGGCCATGAGATGCAAATTAAGTCTAATCTAGCCGCAGTTTCGACTTCAGGCGCAGGGAAATCGATGCTACCGTCGGGTCGACTCGAAGAAAAGGAAAGGAAACGCGCCACGGTCCCTCGGAAATGAACGCGGCATGTTACGGCGTCGAGATGTTTCTGTTCATCGCGTAGAATCACTTTCCACCCACGAAATTAATTCGCGACGGACCCGAATGCCGATCGGGCGTGCATCGCTGCGAGCATTCGCGCACCGATTGGCTTTCGCCCGCGAATGCTACGTATCCTGCCTGTGATTCCCGGTATGAAGCGTTGCGAGCTTCTAGATTCGATGGTATAGAATTCGCGAGATCACGGGGATCCATTGAATTCCGTTGTAACGACGCGATCAAACACCGAATGAATTCCTTAGGAACCCACCTGGCCGTCGAATGCCGCGAGCATTCGTCGAACAACAATCGTCCGAGAGTCGATGCTCGTTGTCCCGTCGTCGATGGTCAACGGCCCCGCGCCTTCACATTAAACGAGTTCCATCGGGGAAAAAAAGCTGGCAAAAAATATTGCGAAGGTGATTCGCGAGCGTAACAGTATAATGTATGCAAAGAGACATATAAATAGTATGTAAAACCGCGTTCGATTACCATGTCGAAAGAATGGAAGAAATTAACTATCTGACCGTGCACTTGGCTGCTCGATTCGCTAGTAGAAAGCACGATTTCTTCTTCTTTTCTTTTTCGATCGAAAAATTCGTGAACATTGTCGGAACATGGACGAATTTAATCGCGGAGGCGCCATGACAAAAACTTCTGTGGTTTCCGGATGAAAAAATCGCGCAACGAGCCTAAAACACCGCAAGCCTGCCGGAACGGCCGTTCAATCGAACAGAAAGGTTTCGGAGCGTGAGAATCGCTCCTTGAGCGTGCACTAGGCAAAAACGTAAAAATAGAATTTTCTTGCGATCCGACCAAAGGGAAGTGACGCTGCGGGACGCGGCGGGTCGAACAATTCGAAAAGAAGAAAAGGGCTGAAAGCGCATTCAGAGCTACGGAAGAGGAGGTTCCCGCGGAACGCAATTAAGTGGCGTAATGAGATTCCTGCGACGACTCGGCTGGATCGACGTCCTTTCAACGTATGCCCGAGAAATTCGGAAATGGTTCAAGTTAAATGAACGTTCCCGCGACCGTGAAAGAAGACCGGATATCGTTCCTACAGCTAATTAAACTCCAAAGCGCCGCGCCGCGTCTCACCGACCCCTATCCGCTCCCTTCACCCGTTTCCTCGGCGAACCGACGGAAAAATCCATCTTTTTCGTCGCTTCCCTTGGCAAAGATCGTCGGGGCCACCCCTAAAGGCTTTGCATTAACGCCAGACTGCCGTAGCTCGTGGAACAACCCAACCATTCTCTCGCGAAATCGTTATTTATACATTTGCTAGACCCAAGTAGTGGAGAACTCGTTCATTTCACGATTGACGCTACGATTACCAAATTCAATTCTGCTATTGAATGAAATATTAAATTCATGAAATATTAATTGATACAATAATGTCAATTGATACAGTGTATCCAAAATCAAGGAGAGAAGATCAAGGAAAGAAGAAAAGAACGAAATAAAGATTCGATCGAATGAGAGGAGTGAGAGCGAGATGATCTCGAGTAATGCTCGATACATCGAAATTCAAACGGTCCGCGGGAAAGTTCTTCCTATCGTAGCCCAGAAAGTTTATCCGGAACTTAAAGCCCCGCTCCCGGAAAGTTGAATTAAACGATTAAGCGCGGAGTTCGGCCCGAAACTTTGTATACTTTCGACTGTGGAGAACGGCGCAGCGGCGTCGGCGGCCAGATGAAACAGCTATTCACGCTGGTTCGAAATTACCTTCGGTAACTCTCGATTAATACGAATCGACGCTCGCGCCTCTAGCCCACGGTTCCGGGAGGGGAAAAGAAACGAATTCCGGGAGAAAAGACTCGCATAATCGCGGTGGATGGTAGAGTACGCCGGTAAACACAAATTAGATCCAGGCCCGAAAGAGAGAGAGGGAGGGAGAACCGGCTACGCGCTGATCGGATCCGCTGCGAGACACAAAGACGACGTAAATTGAATTCCGGGTTCGAACCTCTGCCACTTTCGACCTAATTCCGAACTGTCTGCCATCGGGGAACCGCCCGAAATTCTGCGGAATTGTTTTCACGGGATTCCGCCGGTGAAAAAGCCCCGGCGTTGATACAACCCTCCGATCGTGCGACTCTGCGGTGTCAGCGGTCCGCGAACCCTATATGCATGCCCTAGGCCCGTGCAACTTCCGGAATTGCGAACCGCGCTTCCCTTTCCGAAAACGAGGAGCATCTTCGAGCCCGAGAATCGCGAGCAGAATTCTGGAATCTCTCAGCGGTGGAGTTCCTTTGTTCGCGCATTTCCAGCGAAATCAATTAAAGCTGTGACACAAGAACTGTCTGCGACTCGCGACGCAAAAGGGCTTTCCGAGAGAATTGATTCTGAATACCTCCAAAACGACTACCTTTATAATTACTGTCGCATGCAACCGAGCTTCGAGAGAGACCTTTTTATACTTTGACTAAAGAGTAACACAACGTACATTTGTTCGAGCATTGGTTGCTTTTTGGAGAATAAACGAATCAACGGTACCGCTGTGGTCTTCTAAAGAATTGGGTCTCGGCGTTGGACGACTTTATCCTGTCCTTTTAAAGGCTCGAATTAAAACCCTCGGTTTTTCGGGGTGGCGCACGTTTTGTCAGCGGGATTAGGAAGACTCGGCATTGTTGCGCGGTTCCCAAGGACTCGATAGTAATCGCGGCTTTACGTGAATACCTCCCGCGAAAGCGAGCCCGAACTCAAGTCAAACTAAAATCGCGTCGGACAATTTTGTCGCGGTAGGCGCACTCCAAGCATCTAATAATACGGTGCTCAGTGAAATTGCGACCCAGTTAGGCTTTGACCCACTTGGTTGCATCGTAATCATCGTCGAGTGCTTCGCTCGGATTGATATTAGAGGTAAACACACGCCGTTGGAAGACTGGCTAGGATCTCGGGTCTCGTTTGCAATGGGCATCGCGCAGACCTCCTCCCGGTTTACCTTTCGACGCGAAAATCTCGCGAGCCGAGATGGCTCTGACGCGATTATCGCGTTCGTTGATCCACCATCCTTCACGACCACCCTAACTTTCTATTTCTGTTCGGTGATTATTCGATTGACGCACTTAGTGTTTGTATTCCGTCGACTCGGGACGTCCTTCACGCTACAAATGTATGTAATCTTTTATCTGTTACTTTAATGGGTTCGAACTTCGGCCGTGGGTGGTCGATCATGTGAAGCACCGTTTCAGAGATTAGGTCTGGCTGCGCATTCGACACAGCCCATACCATTTTCTTCTACGCGTTCGTAAACAGATTTCTTTCTAATCAACGTGGATAGTTTTATCAGTCGCAATACAGTAATCTCGGTCTAATCGACGCTCCTTAGTCAACTATCGCTACCGATAAGATCCGATTATATATATTTCTTCTAATATTCTTTGAACAACTTTTCCTTTCTATGATCCATGGATATCCAAATGGGTTACTCTCTCCTAGCTGCGAACAAAATCCTTTTCCTTTCTAACGCATGCGATTATCGCAAGCTGCTCTACACCTTCGTAAAATGTTGTCCTCTACCGACTATTAGATAATTCGGACTTTGGACGGAACAACCTTATCGATTGCTCGAGCAACCTGCAAAAGATAAACGTTATTTCTGGGAGCGGCGTGTGTTATTTTTACCAGGAACGATAATTAGGTCTTTGTACGGCTGCGGCTTGGCCAGGCTAACCAGCCAGGTCGGTCAGGTCAGACAGGTCAAGCAGATAACGTAGGCAAGGCAGGTGAGGTGAACAAAGCTCGCCTAACCGTGGCGAAAGCTGCATCTACACCGTTGTGTACGTGCGGCTACACAACGCGACCGATGCATCTAGCATCCTATAAATAGAGTTAAACCCTGAAGAAGAACGGAGACGTCGCCGATGGTGGAACGACCACCGAGGTTACCGTGAGGTCATCTCAGGTCGGGGATAAATTAAATATACGATCACCTCGATCACGCCGCTACCTCATCGATCATTCCTCGTCTTTTCTACCCCCCTACACGATCCCAACTTTCGACGGGGAACGCGATTCTCGGCGAACTAAACGATCTACCGGAATCAACGATCTCATTGCAACATGGTCGAACAGGTGAGAGCCCTCGGGTACAGCGTCGACGCAGGATCAAATCATCTACCGAACTCTCAAATTCTGCGACTATCCTAATTGTTAGTACAATACAGATATTCGCTAATATCAACCTGAAAAATCAAAGGAATTTCATTAATCAAATCAAAACTGAAAAGTTCAAGTATACATTGCAGTGAATGCTACCTTAGCTCTTTCATAGACTACGATAAACCTGTTAGTATTTCTGTTCCTAGTGTAACAGCTATTTATTTTGTAATCAAGCAACTTTCTGAACTCTGTGGGTCACGATAGACCCGAGGCCCTGTCGTCAGATGGTTAAACACATCGAGGAAAACTGCGCAACGATATCGGATTCCCTAAAAATAGAAATTAAAAGTAACAGGAAAATTAAAACATTTCTACCTATCTTTAATCAGTTTTCTAGCTTCAGGTTGAAGATTAAAAGTGTAACGCATTGAACATTGTCCATCGCTAAACAAGATTGAACCAGACTATTGTACAGCAAAACTTTTCTCAACCATCCTGTGCAAACAATGATTGCTTTCATATTAATCAAAAACGCATTAACATGCATTAGAAAGTAAAATAGACAGCAAGTGCCATGACGGTAATTACAAATGAGATCGAGATCTTGTCAGCCGTGGCACCGTCCTCAAATTTCAAATTGTTCCCGCAAGTGTATGCACAAACCGAGTGTTTTCGGGAGCATCTGTTGCGCACGTGAGTTACGAGCTGGCCTTAAGGCATCGTTCACACCGCGTCCGTTTCGCGAATTTCGGTAACCGAAGAAGAACCGCAAAGGCTTTCGCAACAGCAGATATTTTCATACGGGCGAGAAACTGATCGACGCCGATCGCTCCGCGACACCTGTGCAAATCCTCTTATCAGATATTGTTCCGCAGAGACAAAGGATCATAATCGGTCGGACTCGATAAACGATTCCTTTGTTATTGTTTACACGAGAGCCACCGATGGCCACGACGCTTGGACAATGATGACCTTTAGTACGTTTGCACGAATATGTTTATTTCTACGACTACATAATGGCGTTCGAATTTCTTTTTAGTTCTAGCGTTCATTGACGATACAGTCGTGTCTACGCAACGCGGTCATTCATACGAAGCACGAACACGAAAACAAATGTTAAAAAAAATTGACATTTCGCGTGGTAGCGCCTAGGTATTTTGCTGAAAAAAGAAACACCGACAACGCACCGAAAGAACGAACGTGTCCGTCGGTACGCAGTAACCAGATTCAAGGGAATGGTCGCAAAAACAACAACTACGACGAAGAATATTAAAATGACTCACCTTTTCGAGACACTCCTGGCCGATGGCTTTGGGGTCGACCTGCACCTCGAGGATCACAGAGTTCGCTTGGCTAACGAGGCACCACATCTTGCAAGGGGATCGTATCCAAAGAGGTTCCGATAAACACACACCCTTGTTGCGACGCGACGCGGCAGGGGAAACCGAAAATAAAATCGCAACCGAAAATGAAAACCGCACCGTTCACACGGAATTCTCGGACAAACACGCGTTATCTACAACGATCTCTTCCTCTCCGGATCCGCGGCTGGTCGGCGACCGGTCTCGCCCGGTGCGTTCTTAACCATAACCAGAATAATTAAAACGCGTACCCGTGCACAGCTGTCAACGCGTCCTCGAACGCGACCTCGTCGATCGGCAACGTGCTCGCGCTCCTGCTAACCGAACACGTCTCCTCGGCTTCCATTTCTCGGTGCAGAATGGCACACGTACTGATACCGCTCCGCGCTGCCTGGATTAGTTCGCGAAATCGAATCACCTTTCGGTCTCTATGGAGTGGCGCTGGTGTTGTGTCAACGCACCGACCTGCACGTACACACGCGACCGAGAAACGATGAAACAACACGATGAAACGGACGCGTTCGCGAGCACGGCCAGCTGAGGAAAGGTTAGGTTCATACAGCTGATCCCCCCCTCTTTGGCGTCAAAGATTTTCCCCACTATCGAACACTCATACCAATCGCGATAGATTACAACGGAAACTACGAGTTGCGCAGTAATAAATTGTCACTGATTACTGGACAAAACTGTTTTCGCGTTTCTTCACCCCACGCTTTTTTCTTAGTCGATAGTTAGCAACAATACGCTGAAGTCCACGATACGTGACATTATGGTCTACGCGTTTCGAGAGAATACAGAGGCAATCATAATGGCGACCCGCCCCACTCTTATTCGAATGCGCAACGTAGGTATAGACAGCCATTTTGATTACAAACGAATTTCAAATGTCACCTTTCGAAATAGCGACTAATGAATTTATCGCCCTATTTTCGTTCATTTCAAATCGTGGAATGTAATAAAATAAATTAAAAGACAGAGAATTTGTACGATTAAAATGACGGTGTGACAGTTGTCGAATACAAGTCTAGACAATAGTTAGAGAAACGAAATTTCATAAAAATTTCTACTAATATCATGGTTTTACGTTATTATAATTTACTAACATTCTAGATGAATTACACATATTTTATTGAAAATACTACTGAAAATTGATCGTCACCTAAGGTTTTGGCGTGGCGTGGATATAGACTTTGGCAAAATTCGTACGTGCACAGTTCGAAACGCTGCAACTGAATACGTAACCGACTTACGCATGCGCGGCAAACCGAAAAAGAATCGCAAGCGCGAAAATTTGAATCGCAAAATAGAGCAATTGGAAAGTAAGAACATATTATAATAGAGCACACATCCGATTGCTGTATATTTAAACATTTGTCTCACCGTTAATTGTTTGAAATACTGCCCGCCTCTGATTGGCTCAAACTTTGAATATCACGAAGAATATTTAAAGAGACACGGAAGCTTTTACGTAATTGTGGATTACGCAATTGTAATATACTTCACTCATTTCTGTTTGAACCAAAAATTACGAAAGCACGAACGTGTGTTTCTACGATAGAATTATGTATTGCTGCTCAAATAGATTTTAGCTATTTTTATTGTTGAACATTAATACTGTACAGATTTGCCAGCTCGCAGAGACAGGGTATACACATGAGGTATTATTATTTCGTACAACGTAACAACATTTAAAAATTTCAAACAAAACAAACGGTGTGTGTATATTCGTACATCGTCGCGAAAATCGCGTAGGATTGGGAGCTTGTTAGCGATTCTCGAGAGGCTGTACAGGATCCTATAATCGCGATTAGTGTCCTCGATGCAGCAGAATTATGGAATGACATCTAGCGACATACATTTAACGTTGTATAATTTTTGCCACCACCCTAAGTTGTAACATTTACACGTCATCCTAATATATCTAGGCCTTGATATATCACAATGACGATTTCTTTATTACGTTTCTATACTACTATCGCGATGCAGCTACTCTAAATCTTACACTTTCCAACACGGTGGTAAAAGCTCAGCATAATTACGATTACATTTATTGTCGTGTAGCAACCGCAGGAAAAATTCTAGTAATTTGAATACCACCATCTACGATTAAAAGGTATACGTTTTCTCCGATAAAAGTACAACATAACGGCAATAAGATACGGTTAAAGATATGATAAAAGAAAGTACTTAATGTACATTCATAGCATAAGATGCAATATTTATATATGCGTCAACGCATTTTCTCCGACTTAAATTTCTTTGCGGTAATTCTTGTGCAATTCTGGTTCAATGTTGTACACCAGCTTCAAAATTGTAAGCATTACCTGTGTAACAAAAATAAGAACGTTAATGCATTCAATTAAAAGCAGTCTTATTTGACAAATATAAATAATCCAACCACATACAATATCTTTATGCACACCGACAGCATGATTCATTTCTTCTATTTTAATTTTTGTATCAGCTTCTATGCGAGCAGCAACATCCTCTTTTGAACCCATGTGCTAAATATCAAAATCATACATTATTAGATAACATCACAGAATATTTTTCTGTATCATGATCTTCATCATTAGTACACCTTTTTAAATACTTTACCTTGGCTTCAAATTCACGGAATTGTCTTTCCCGTTCTTGCCTATACTTTTCAATCTCATCTTGAGCTTCTTCTTTAGCTTGCTTTAATCGACGTGCTTTACCTAAATGGAAAAGTACTTTGGAATTAGAGCTCTGTTGCGACAGGGTTCACAAATTATGAGTAACCACATAATTTTATAACAAAATAAAACGTATTAATTCCTGTCGTAAGTTTGCCTACACTGCAGTATTAATAATCAGGAATAGTTGATTGAATTTTATCAAGGAATACCGTCTAATGATATACTATTCTGGCGCAATAACGCTCCTACAGATACATACAAAATAATAAAATAAAAGTCGCTAAATCTCATTATCGAGTTGCATTACCTTAATTTATACAAGTCGAAATATCGTTTCTTCGATACATTTAAAAGGTTACACCCAGTTAAATTCAGGGTCATAGAAAATTTCATCGTGAAGTGTTATATGCAGTGCACTTTGCCAATAAACTACAAATTCCAATAGCTGAATAGAAACTCACGTTTTCTTGCTTCTGAAACTTTCTCTGCGGCTCTTTTCTCGGCAGCCAGAAGCTGTTGAATACCTTGCGTCTGGCTGGCCATCTTTGCAACGAACGGACAGAGCTGTATTCCAACCGCAAGAATCACAAATCGATCATATGACTTTGGAGTTTCCGCTATTTGCCCCGCCTTAAGTGGTGGCGCTCTCACGTGTGGCACTATATGCAATGTAGTTCACGTTGTTAGCCCGAGCACTAACCGTAATTAATAAATTGCATTAGTAAAATATACATATATTTAAAAGGGTAAAATAAATATGCTTTCCATAATTCCAAATATCCATTCATTTCAATATCTATTACAGATTTCATATCCCTTCTTTTTCCCCTGCGTCAAACCGTTTCTCGCGCTATCGATGTTTCGATTATCGAATTACCTATTCGAATTTCGAAGGTGTGAAGGACAGAACACGGACTGTGTCAGTTTCTACGTAATTGATTAAAAACGCAAGTATTTAAAAAGATATATTAAACAAATTTAATATATTTAATGTACACTAGTTAATGCAAACATAATTTACTAAAGAGAGTGATGCATAAAGGAATTTACATGTTAAACTATCCGATTTCCTTGCACGTTTTGCCTGTTGTTCAAGAGAATCTTCTCCTGGCGTTTCTTTTCTTCCTTGAAGGCCTCAGAGTTTGCTTTTCGTTCTATCCTTCTCTCCTAAAACAAATCATAGATAATTTCATTAATTGTTTATGTTAAATACTAAAAATTAACGAACAAGCATTACTTTTCTGTATTCTTTGAGGGCCTTCTTTCTTTCTTTTCTGTCTTCCGAGGTTTCATTCTTCGGTCTTATACTTAATATGCTCAGGGTTGATTTCATGGTCTCAGCAACAGATTGAGGCCCCCTTGGTTTAGATTTTTCATTTTCTTGATCAAACTGTGCTAAATTTTTAGCAGTTAATTTTCCAGAAGATGCATCCAATATATTTTTTGGGATACCAGTTCTTGAGTGCACTTTAATCTTTTCGATCTGCATACAAATTTATGATTACAGGACATTACACGAGATAAAATCAAATTAATTCTATGATCTATACCTTTGGCTCTGAAATTAATTTCGGATGGTTATAAATATTACTGTATGTACTAATAACACTTTCGCAATCCCATTTATCTTTTTGTCTTGCATCAACAATAAGATCTTCTAGATTATTTCCATCTTCAGAACTGGAATAGTCCTTTTCCAAAATTCTCATCTTATCTTCCATCAATTTTGCTACATTTTCAGTCTGCAAAGATGAGAGGAAATCAGAATCGTTTGTCGTATAACTTAAAAATAAAAATGTAGAGATCCTACATCTTCATTTTTCTGCTTTTCAAATTCGGCTGCATACTGAAGAAGCATATCTGAATCTGCTGCTAAATGTCCTTCGATTTCATCACAGTCTAATGCTCCAATTTCATTTTCATCATACCCTGCATACATCTACCAGTAGAAAAATACGTAATGTACATTGATATTGATGAAGCAAACAAAATATTATAATTTTGAAAATCAACCTTTTCAAATTTATCATCCAAAAGTGTTAATTGTTCATTTCTTCTCATAACACTACTACTCATTGAATATTCTGTAAAACGTGATTTTGTTTCTTCTTCTCTGAAAGTATACTGAGGGCCATTCAGACTACAGACTTCATCTTGTTCCTCGTCTGACAATGCTAAATGTCCTTCAGACGATACATCAGACTGATCTGTTTCATATAAAACAAATTGATCAAATGTGCATTAAGTATTATATGTAAAAACCAATGTATTAGTTTCTGCAAACCATACCATATTCTTCTTCATCTTCATCTTCATCTTCATATTCATCTTCACCACTAATGTCAGCATTGGCTAACTCTATAAAATTGTCTTCCAGCTCATTCTCTGGATCACTGTAATCAAAATCATCGTCCATTGCTGCAACCACATCTGGATCCAGGTCCAACCGTAATCCAGAAACAGGAGCAGCTTTGTTAAGAAGCCCAACTTTTTCTTCCACATTTGAAGCAAACACAGAGGAGGGTAAGTTAATTTTTGGTGCATCTTTATCGTCAGACTTTTCATCATTTTTTGATCTGCTTGTATACTCTACTCGTTCCCATTCTGTTGGCAATGATTTCACATCTTTAAGATGTTGCAAATAATCGTAATCGTCGTCAAAATATATGCCATATTTTTGTTGCTCCTCCTTGCGTTTATCATCATTTAGATTTCTTTTCTCTAACTTAGCAGCTTGTGTATTTCCTGCAGGCACTAAAACTCGTTGAGGTGCATTTTCATCGGCAATTAAAGGATCTTTTTGCGATCGATGAACTAAATGAAATGTCACCGAATTCTTCTTGTCAATAAATCTTTTTGTTTTACCCTTCGGCTGAAAAATTTGTTAAATATCCTATATAATATGAAAGTAACCTAGTATTTCATATCCTAACCTTTCAACTCATTATGAAAAATTTCAACTTACCATTTTCTTCGTATTTTCAATTCAATACGAAAAACTTACGAAAAAATTAATACGAGATCAATTAACTTTAAGTTTTCTATAAGCGGAATCTTATATTCATTTTTTAAAGGATACCTCAATGGAAGCACGAAAACATGTGTTCGTCAGTGTTTCTCAACTGCACCACGAATGGAAAGTTGAAAAATATACATTGTACATGCATATTATTCCATATATATGTATGTACATACGTATTAATATTTAAAACAATAATATTGCCAGAGATTTATAATTTTTTTTAATAGCATTTGAAATAAGTAAACTAGCTAGTATCCAGATAAATTGGACAATTGTATTTTCATTGCCAACCCTATCCTGTTTCTCCCTTCAAATAATCAATGATAACAGCGTTCGCTATTGATGTTCGATAAACACGTAACAATACTTGAAGGGAGTACAGAGAATGGGGCTCTTTGATCGTTTAGCGAATCTTTTAGGAATTAAGAAAAAAGAAGTAAACGTTTTAGTAGTGGGCCTTAACAACAGTGGTAAGTCGACGGTCATAAATAATTTCAAACGCGAGGATGACCGTTGCATAGACATAGTGCCCACTGTTGGGTATAATGTTGAAAAATTTTCATGTAAGTTAAACAATGGCGAGTGAACGATGTTGTTCGATGTTCGATTACCGTGCTTAAAACAATATTGTTACTTGCACTTGCGTTGTTGTACTGATCAGTTCAAGCACCACTTGTTATCTTATAAGGAAATCAAACAAGTATATTAAGACATAAATACAACTTTATGATAACAAAATAGATACATATATTGGCTGCATAGAAAACAATAATATTTTTAGTTATTTCAACCTTCACTGTATTCTTACATTTACTACCTTTATTCATATCTTTTTTTCCTTAATTCCAATATCTTTTTTCTTAATCTTTATTACTAATGACACTAATATTATCAAGGGCATCTGTTTCCATACGTATGGAACCATTTTGATGCATTGGGGTACTAGTGATCACTTTATCTATTTTTTCATTCGTCATACTAGTCTCAGGAGTTAACAGTTTACTAGATGTACTAGGCTTCATAAGTGAATCTTTATTTAATTGAAAATTTAATTTGGTCTGTTTTAATCTCTTATGTTCGAATTTTTGTTCAGGACTTGTAGATGTTACAATCTTATTACTTTTATTTAGACTTGTGGAATGTTGGCTAGGTTGTTGTATATCTGTCTTCTTTTTTTTAGAAACACCAGATTTCTTGTCTTTCTTAACATTTTCCGAAGTCGATAAGTCATCCCTTTTTTTTCTGTTTTGTCTAGTTTGAAGGCTATCGGATCTTTTACTTTTATGCAAGATTGTTTTTAGAAAGTCTTCTCCGTCAGAGTCATCCGAATCCTGAAAAGAAATATATATTTTAGTAACAATGTATTCTTTACAATGAAAAAATATTTTAAACATACATAAGTTTCTGGTAAATTCTCTTCTACAGCTTCGTTTGACCATGCCAACAGTCTTTCATTCAACATTTGTTCAAAAGCTGTATTGAGATCTAATAATTTTAACCATTTTACAAATGTTTTGAATTTTCCTTTCTCTTCTTTATTTAATTCCTTTTCATCTTCTAACTCAATGTCAACTTTATGTGGTCTAACTTCATTAACATCATAGTGAATATATATATTCGTATTTATGTATGAATCATATGTGACACTATATACATCGATCAAATTTAATATAATGTGAGTATATCCAACATTTTTGTGCAACTTAATTTTCTTTGTATCAGACATGGTTTCCTGCAAATATTAAACATTATTAGAGTTTTCACTTAATCTTAAACACCCGCTCATTATCATCAAATGTATACCTTCAACATATTAAATTGTTCACGTCGAATAGAATAGCAGTCTAGATAATGTTTGCAAGATCTGATAAAGTTGGGTATATCTTTTATTTGACTAGAAAATCTGTGTACTGTATCCTCTAGATCAAAGGGCATACACCACTTTCCTAAAGACCATTTATTGTTACCATAGACTACTTGTATACCATACTCTTGTTTTTTATCATACTTGTTGAATGAAGACAAATTAAATATACAGTCCTTTGGGGATAGCTCAAGGGTACTGAATCCACCAAATCTAAATATTTCAGTCTCCAATTCTACATTGACATTGGGAATTTTTGATGGATCCACAATTATGTCAGAATTATTTATAATAGACTCAAATTTAATGTTTCCAAATGAGTAGAGGTCTAAGTTGCATTCCAATTCAGAATTTATAGACCGCAACGCTTTTATTTGCTTTCTTAATTTATTCTTCTCTTCTTGCAGTGGATCTGAAATCAAATCAACAATAGTAGTAAGGTATTTCTAAAGAAAGTTCACGATTAAATTTTTAATCAATATGTACATAATATTTCACCTTGACTTTCTTTTAAACGTTCTTCAGACATAGTAACTTGTCCCCGTTCCTTATTCTTTTTTACCTCCATGACAAATTAATTTATCTTTTATTTTACTTTAATAACCCTATTTTCAAGTCTGTACATATGTCCCGCCAAGCTGTGACACTGTGATGTGACGCGATCAGTGGTTCTCATTTCCTCGCTTAAAAGCTGCGGAAAAAATAATTGTGCAATTTTATTTGTTTAAAATTATGGCATAAAGATCCAATATGTTCTTTTCCAGTTAAAAATGTCATATTTACGGCATTTGACATGTCGGGTCATGATCGTCATAGAGCCTTATGGGAACATTATTACAAGGACTGTCATGCTGTTATTTTTATAATTGATAGCAGCGATAAGTTACGATTGGTTGTGGTCAAAGAAGAATTAGATATGCTTCTTCAACATCCAGACGTAGCAGGTACAGGACTCTTGTATTCTTTTTTTTTTACAGTGATAAACGTGTCGAAAAATAAAACGTACACCACAAAATTGTAGGTCGCAAAATACCGATTCTTTTCTTGGCAAATAAAATGGATTTGCCTGATTCTTTGACTACTGTTAAACTTGTTGCTGGTCTTGGCCTTGATCGTATACAAAATAAACCTTGGCATATACGAGCAACAAATGCGATCACTGGTGAAGGTTTACAGCCAGGCATAGAGTGGCTTACAGACCAAATTCGTGACATACATATTAACAAAAGATAAAAGAAATGTTTACATACAGCAAGTACAATCTACATATTTTATATTTATTGACATACAACGATGTACTTAAATTTTAGATTGTCTTATAGAAGCGAACGCGCAATTGATATTTGTAACAGATCCGTCCAATAAACTTGTTAGTCGTATTTTTCTGATATTTTGTTAGTATACATTTTTTATGACAATTATCTGAATATTTCCTTCAATAATATTCCAAGCTTTTGATGCGATGAAATAAAGAAATTGCGTTGGGAAATACATATGTATTAAAAAGTTTCTTATCATGGAATAGCTGGTTGCATATTGTGAGGGATCACATTTTAGTACAAATTGGTCACCGCTAGATGGTGATAACGTTTGTTTACATACAGTTGCAAAGGGTAGAAATGTATGTAAATATATGTTAATTTAGCCAATTTTCGCTTAGTAAAGGCAGATTAATATTTTGATTTTTGCCTTTGTAAATACTACTCCGATATGGTACAGACGATTGATGTCAATCAATTAACATTAACATTTTCTAATTGTGCAATTAATATGGTGTCGCCACAGTCTTATCGCTACGTCAGAATATGTACGTGGGAGTATGGCATATCGACCCGTAACATTTTGACAGTTTCACGTGAATTTTCATCGACATTCGTAAAATGGCTGTGAAACTTAATGGGAAAATGAATGAGAAATACGCATTCGTCATTTTTATTTTATTTGCGGTGTTGTTTCAATTTACGAAGTGTAACGGTGTGAAAAAATATGCGTTACTTATGCCAAATGTTACCCCGAATAGGGTGAGTATTAAACAACGTGTATAAGATATTATAATGTTAAACAATATGTACAGTATTCGATTGTTTCGTAATTATTACTGTTTTAAAAATACAGAATATTGTGAGTATAACATATGTTTTGTAATCTATAGGCTGAACTGTATCTATGCACACCTGTTAAAGTCGATCCTTTCCAAAGTTACTACGTAACAGGCTTTGAACCAAATGCGACAATGGAAACTGCTCACCATATACTTTTATATGGTTGTGGTAAACCAGGCAGCTCAAAATTTGTATGGAATTGTGGAGAAATGGAACATCATATAGGTGACAACGAAGAGACAATGATGCCCTGTGCGGAACAATCCCAGGTACATAATTATTAATTTCATTGAAGTTATTCAATTTATTAACTTTCCATGTTTTGCACAGATATTGTATGCCTGGGCAAGAGATGCACCAAAATTAATTTTACCGGATGGAGTAGGCTTTAAAGTTGGTGGGGATTCTCCCATTAAGTACCTGGTTCTGCAGGTTCATTACTCTCACATTGACCACTTCAAGGATGGTAGTACAGACGACTCAGGCGTGTTTCTTTATTACACCTTGCGTCCATTGAACAAGCTGGCTGGTGTGCTTCTATTGGGATCCGCGGGTGCAGTACCCCCCAAGAGCACAACGTTTATGGAAACAGCTTGCATGATAAAAGAAAATAAAACCATACACCCCATTGCTTACAGAACGCACACGCACTCCCTTGGGAAAGTGGTGTCTGGGTATCTAGTCACACCAGACTTCACGTGGACAGAGTTAGGCAAAAGGGACCCGCTGAGTCCTCAGATGTTTTATCCTGTACACAACAAAGTCGTGGCTCGTCAAGGCGATCGAATAGCAGCTCGTTGCACGATGCAGAGCTCACGCCACAGTTGGACGTTCATAGGCTCAACCAAGTCTGATGAAATGTGCAACTTCTATTTAATGTACTATGTCGAAAACGATGAGCCGTTGGACATGAAATATTGTTTCACAGCTGGACCCCCGACTTACTATTGGAGATACGCCGGACTTTTGAACATACCTGATCTCGAGGCGTCCAGCTTATAATACGAATCCAGTACCTGGGCTAGAAATGTGGCACATACGCAAGACTGTTAACAGTGGCAGCATTTAGTTGAAATATTTTCTCCGATGAAACCTATCTTGGCTGTCTTCCTCCACTATGTACACACCTCGAAATGATTGGTCTCAAAGTACTTAAGTTACTCGATGTCTCGTCGCCTTGACTATTTCTAGCTTTTAAGCAGGTACACACTATATCAAGGACAGCGTGGTATTATTGTGCCACGGAAGGATGGTTCTAGGATTAATTAGTTGAAAAATGGGCCTACAGAATGGAGGAGTTTAAATATCGTCGATTATCTTCCATCGATTTTTGACGACCAACGGTGACTATCAGTTATCACCAACGCACAACCAGTGATTTTAGGTAGCTTTCGATTCTGTTTTCGTCCTCGTTGTTTAGGATTATTTATTTATACGTCCTTTATGTGTACTTATTCACCTACCGATTTATTTATTCAAGAGAAACTAATTAAAATATCCATATCGACGGTACGTTAAACACGTAACAATCACGTACTTACTGACACAGACCACCTCAGTTGGTGATATCTTATATTTTTAAACAGAGCGGTGCTCCGATGTTGTACATACTAGATTCTTTTAGCGCTAATCGACTGAAAGTATTCTACGATAATGCAAATTATTTTCGAAAATATACAGATGATAGGTTTGTTTCTATATACTTAATAATATTATACCAATACATCAATAAATCGTCTGATACTTATTGCAATTCGATGGAATCGTCGGACCACTGTATCCTTATCCATTAACTCCCGTCGATAATAATATAAGAAGGCCGTATTGATTAATAAATTTCGTGAATTCGCCTCGATCAGGATTGACTGTGTGGATCGATTGACCTTCGATCACCGTTACGAGATCGCACTTGTCGAGATCAACGAATCCGGTGAAAGGAGATTCTACAGAGATCGCCGATTCGATCGCTTCCTCGAGCTTTAATCGAGCTTCAGATCGGATCGAAGGCGATTCGCGAAGAAGGAAGCGGGATTCGCCCGAGCTTCGTAGAAGTATTTAGCAAGTAGCATCGTTCGACAAATTAGGTCTTCGTAAAAAGTGTGTCGCCGAGCGTCGGCCGTACGTTTTTGGAAAACAAATGAACGGTGAAAGTGCAGCGAGCACGTCGAAGAATCTAACGAAGGTGTGGCTGAACACGTTAAAGCCTGCCGATGATTCTCCGATGATCATCCGATCCGTCGATACGCAGATTTTCTCTTCGATCCGGATCTCACCGCGGTTTCCTCTCCTCGCGGAATTCGCGGAACCAAAGTCCGAGCGTTTTAGACTACGCGCGGGTTAATTACGCTGATCCTCCGGTTACTAGCTGCAAAATTCGAAACCGGTTTCTCTCATTACGTCGTTAGTGTACCGAAGAGGAGAGAATTCTCTCAAAGACGATTCGGTGTCAATGTTCACGGGCTTCGCTATTCCCTTGCCATGGGAAACAAATGATTACTTTCGAACCGGTAAACCAACTCGGTTCCCATCGGTCCCCTAAACCCTAGGGCGGCGTCCACGTTTCACGGATTATCTTTGACCAGAAGATTTTGGACGATAGCCTCTATTATGGTGGAAAGGGTGCTCTGGATTTTGGATAGAGTCTCGTCGGGTCGCTATGAACAGTTATCGAAAATAAGTGTCGTTTTACAGTCTGAAACAGAAGAAAAGTCTGACTATCAGTTTCCAAATCTGATGCGCGAAATTGCAAGCTTTCGCGCTTCCAAAAATATCGGAACTGGCAACAAATGATACGATTCATTTCTTTCGAACTTTCTATCCAATAATACTTACACAGTAGATCGTTCCACAATGTTCGCTGCGCGACTGTTTGATACATCCTGAAGACAAATGCTATTCCGCCGGAACGATGGCACTGGAACGATCCGATTCGCGACCGCGTGAAAGTAAAATTGATATGCGTATGCTGCGTGCGCTTTATATTTCCGGTTGGCAGTAGCCTTTATTGTTCGCTTTCACGCAAGAATCCGAGGTCAGGAACGAGGATCGTGATTCGAAAAGCAAGAATTCACTGCCATCTGTTTCCCGATGTCCCATCGGGCCGTCTCTCGCGTAAATCACGTTTGCTCTTCTTCTATTGGCGAAGACGATTAGCGTCGAGCGAGGAGAACGGATGTTTCGTTAGCACCCGGACAAGGGAAAGTTAAGCAGATACGGGACAAAACGAATTACCGTCGTCGATTCCTGTAACGCGAATTTGTCGGACAATAGTTTGGAAGAAACGATTCGAATTGGTCGGCGCTCGGGGACACGTTGCCGCGCGTATTCGGCGATAATGCGTCAATGAAGACGCCTTGTCACGCTTGCAGAAAAGTATGATAGTCGGTAAAAGCATGTCTGGTCGTTAGGAAAGCGACTGGAGCACACCGATCGAATGCTCTGCAGACTGCTTCGAAAGTAAGGCCTCGATCACGTTTTGTTCGATGTCAGCGCACGGTGTGCGACGTACGCGCTATGCAGAGACGGGGACGTGGCCCGGCCGTGCGTTTCTTCTTTTTTCGATTATAATATCGACATGATCGCCGGAGTCCCTCTCGATTTCGACCGCCTACTAATTGTAAGTTTAGATTCGGAAACACATCTTGTCCATTAACGGCGAACGAGGCTACGTTGCCTCTGCCTCTCGGCCTCCGATGCGCGTATTTGTCAATGTGGCACATCTTCGAAGAATCCTCGCGAGAATAAACGCCCGTTAAGCGCTCGTCTCTCGATAACGCTTTGCATCCTTCCTTTCTCCTTTTTCGGCTATCTCTCTCTTTCTCTCTTCTTCAATCTCTCTCTCTCTCTCTCTCTCTCTCTTTCTTTCTCTCTTTCTTAACCGAGATCATACGGCTGCTCTTTCTTTTTCCTCCCGATGGACGCGATCGATCGGTGCTCCTTCCTTCCTTCTTTCCTCTTCCTCCTCTTCGTGCCGTATCAAAACCGAGCGAATTCTATCGCCCGACAACTGGGCCGGCAAACAACTTTGTGGATATTATTGCCGACAGCCCCGCGGCAATACGTTTGTCTTCGGGAAACTAGACTGAACTGTGCGATACCCGAGACAAATAATGAAATACCCAGACACATTTTTCATTGAAACTTTCGCGCCGATAAACAAACTTTACCGATGGATTTGCCGCGCGGTAACCGCGGCACCGGAACAATTATTTCCTCCTTCGCCTTCAATTTCTCTGGCTCCGCTCGCCTCTCGTTTTTACCCTCTGCAGTCGCGCCTCTTTGCGCTATACGATCTATGTACATTTCTTGCTTTCTGTTTCCAGATTTCACAGTCGGTCAGCTCCTTTGATCGTCTGCATACGAATCTGCCAAGAGCGCAACTATTCAAAGGACTGCGTTTATCCTGGCAGTTTTATTTCCAACTATCGTTGCACCTTTGCGGCACCTTTGCCTCGCATCATAGGACTCGATCAATCGCCAAGTATGTATCGGGGCACCAATCTCGCGGACAAGATCGTGGAGGGTTGTTCGCCGGGAGAAGGGGTTGCGAAGTTCATACGGCAAAGGTTTTCGCAGGACCGCGGATTCGCAACGGAGAGGAGTCGGAGCAGCGGCGAGAGAGGGATAGAGAGAGAGAGAGAGAGAGAGGAAGAGAGAGAGAGAGAGAGAGGCACGTGGGGCAAGAGAGAAGTCGCGATTGGTTAAGCCGGTTGGAAAAGCCCGCCTGGTTGCTCGGCCGGCCGGCACTTCGCTCAGTTCTCCACTGTGCTCCGAGTGAACCGGAGCTTTCGCCTCGCAGGCAACTTCTGGAGGGATCCTCGATTTTCTCACCAGAGTTTTTCGAGCGGATATCATCGACCGGATAACGCATCGCGATCGCATTGCTGCGGGACGCGGCCTCGCTGTTTTCGCGGCCAGACTGGCGAACGATCGGACAGCGAACCGACCGGAGCGAGCTGAAACAGAGGAAGAGCTATGCTCCTGGAGGGAAACTCGCTGACACCCGCCGTCTAGATACGACAATCTACCTGTTTGAGGAGACTGATCTGCCTACGGAGGAATCGCCATGGTCACGGTGAGTGCTTACGCGATACCGTTCGAAGCAATCAATCGGACCGAATGCAACACGCGCGTCGTATCATCCGCGGAACTTGGCGGACTGGTGCACGAGGGTGTAGAGAACCGATCCACGGTGTCGGTGAACGTGAAAGCAAGCGTAAAAGTTTCCTCTCCGTCATCCTGCTTCGATCTAGCACGTTCGCTGTTCAAAGAGAACGAATGTTTCCTCGATGAATGCCGAGAAAGACAAGGGGGCTCTTTTTGCAGCAATGGCAACCAACCAGTCTTCTCCCAGCATTCGACTAGATTCCACTGTTTTCGTACGACTCCAGTTGCGCGCTTCGTTTCCAGAGCTTTCAAGTTTTTGTTTGGAACCTCTCTGACCCATATGCGGACCGTGTACAGTTTTGTCGGATTCGAGGGCTGCAGCCCGATCGAAAAGAATCGAGCGACACGGCGAAGCATTTTCAATTTGTACGTTGCCGCGAGAAAAATCACCGACGATTCGCGAACTATCCCGTTAACGTCCAATCACCGAAAACCACGTTCCCGTCGTAAAACAATGGGGATATTACCCACTGTATCCGCAGAAAAAAAAATGTAAAAACGCGTCGCCGCTAGACATTAGAGCACGCGGTACTTTTTACGGTTGCCTCGTAAAACTGCAGATTCTCGTGCGAGCGCCGCTTTCATGAATCATTTGCCAAAAACCGGAAGGAGAAATTCGCTTTTGCCAGTCTGAAAGGTCGCCTCTATAGCATGTAGTAGAAAAGAGCCGTGTCGCTGTAACGACTTCTGTCCAGGTGTAGCGCTCGGCGGACCGTTTGCGGCTCGATGTTTAATTAAAGGAATTAGTAGTCCCGTCGGGAAAGTCCTCGTCCAAGTTCCGAGTCAAACGGCATCGGGTCTCGCCGAGAGGATCGGCTCTTTCACGAGGGATCAACCTAAACGACGTTTCCGGCTAACACGTATAGAAACTGTTTGAACTAGGTCGCTCGTCTTTTTCTCTGGCCGTGTACCGCAGTAACCCCCGCTCGTATCCAATTCGACCGACTCGCCGCCCGCACACGAAATTGCATCTGTTTCATCGGCATTCAGGAAGAGTGCCAAACTTTCGTCTCTGTCCGGTCTCCACCACCTGCGGAACCTCTGTTCTTCTTCCTCCCGGGCACCGTCGACATCGTCTGCCGATCCCGCCGCGAGTCGCGAGCGATCTCATCGATCCATCCGCCACCACTCCGGAGAACAGCGCATCTCGATGGAACAGCAGCTCGGTTTCCGAAATATTGCATTTCCTTCGGCGGAGTCGCGTCGAGGACGCTTTTCCAGGCCAGCCCCGTTTCCCGCTGCAGAAAACGCGTTCGACGGAAGGGGCCGGTGTAGCCGTACACCGTCGCAATTCAGGATATTGCCGTCTCGTTCGCGTTGCGTCACGGCTTCGATGACCGCACCGTTCGAGTGTCTTGCGATATTTCAATAGATCGATCGCTGCGCGAATCGCAGCCGGTGCATTCTACGATTAATCGGTGGTACACACCTTTGGTGGAGAACAGTTAACGAATCAACGATGAACGAGGTCGCGAATGATAATTGGTGGCCGCGTGAGAATTGACTGAAAGCTCCGCTGAGAAGATCTGTTGATCCGTTGATCTTTCTCGCAGAGGCAGTTTCCGCGGTGTGCCCACGCAGGTGTGTGCATTCCGGCTGTTTCCAACTGGATGTACGGTATCCCCTAAGATTCATATATCTCCCTTTACAACCAGGAAACGAGCACGGTCCCTTTGCACCGTGCAGCAATCATAAATCCAAAGGGAAGTTCGGCGTGGAGGGAGGACAGTCTTGTCCCGTTGTTGCACCCGCGTTCCTTTCTTCTTTTATTTGTTCTCGCGCGAAGCGATCTGGCCCCGCGCGTGTTCCTCTCCAACAATAGTTCGCGAGCTTCTCTGCTGGCCGGTTATCCCGGCTGGTTCACGGGGCCATCGAGACACGACCTATCAGAATTTAAGAGATAAACCCAGGATCCCTGGAGCGATAACGAAGGTTCTGCGTCTGCATTGGCTAGAAACCACGTACGAGTTTCTTTCCCTAAATCCACAGTTTTGAAGCAGACTGATTCTAGTCGATAGAAGCGCGGATCGCTTGGCAATCGATTCTCTCTCCGTGCTTCGAGTGCGATGTTATCGTGTCTCCGCGTTGAAAACGTCGCCGAGGGAATTCCGTTGTCCGATGAGAAACGGAGATGCGAGCCTCGCGAGCGCATCCTCCCGAAGTCACGCTCGACGTTTTCACCCGACTTCCCCCGATTTCTATGGGAACGTGTCCGTTTTCTGCCATTTCGCCCTTTGACAGCGCAATTAGCGAGTACGTAACTGCTAAGCAATTATCGAGGACACGCGATATGCTCGCCGCAGGCTCGAGGGCTGCCCACGCTTCCCCGGAATCGGTAGATGTCCGGTCAAGGGGTCATCGGGCGACGGATCGCCCGATCTTCCTCGGTGTCGACTGCGATACCGATCTACCCTTATCTCGATGCGATCGACGGGGACGCGCGATGCCGCGTGGAGAATTTTTGGCGGTGCCACGGAGAGCGAAGGGTTCATTTTTAATCGATTAAGCGAATCGACGGGGATCGATATCGAACGGGGGTGCAATGGTTCGCAGTATCGTTTCGATCGCGTTCGTCCCGCGAATACCAGCCAGATCACCGGGAATAGGATCGAGCGGCCTAATCGAAATAAGGAAAATGCAAGTGCGTGATTTGCGAGAACGCGCGAAGAGGAAGGAGAAGACGTCGAAGAAAGGATGGTCCCCGATCGTCGAACGGTGTTTGCTCCACGGCATCTTCCTAGCGCGTATCACTTTCCGGTTTGCGTGTAATTTATTTGATGGGATTGATGCCGCTCACGGGAGCCCATAACTTTCGTCATTTCTCCGGTCAGAGTTGGAAGACCACCTAGAAAAGAACCGGAGAAATTCTCATCGATGCGAGGCAGCGAACACATGTAAATCGCGTGACCCCTATTCGGGACACGATTCCGACAGAAGTGCAGGAAATCTTTGCGAACCGTACGAAATCGCCACGCGGCTTTGTCGTTTCCGATCGCGCACCATCGTTCGGGCCACCGTTCATTAGCATTTCGTAGCAGAGACCTGTAGATTTCGTTCCCACCGAAATCACAATGCTTATTTATCACCGAATACCGCGCCGCACGCTGTTATTCCTTTCCCATAGACTCGCGGGGAGATTGAACAAAATGGTTCCAATGATGAAAACGTTTCTTCAAACGATTGGAGGGGGGATTTTTGGGAATCGTCTATTAATAGATGAGCAGAACTATCGTAGAACCGTTTAATAGATGCGATACTTTTTCAGAATCGGCTAGCGAATAATCGAGACTATTAGGGAATCGTTCGCAGAGAAAAATCGTCGGGTAAAAATCGGGTATTGTTTCGATAATCGGTCGGAATCTGAAAGAAAATGATCGGCCAAACAGCGAGTTGCATAATAGTCGGAGATTTGTTTCAAAAATTGAAAGAGACGCGGACGCGAACGAGGGCAGGTGGCCGAGGAGTGGTTAGTGAAACGAAGCCGTTTCGGATGGGATCTGATCGAATGCCGATCGAATCCCGATCGCATGGGTCCCGTCGTGCCTCGAGCACAAACGTCCGGGCATTAAATCGATCGTTATTTTTCTGTTGGCGCGGTTACAAGGCGCGATCGGTGTTACGTTGAGCAATGACAAGCCGAGAATCGATTTCTCGGATCGAACTGTCGGGGCTTATCTCCGTGGACGTCTTGACGGGGCCCCGGAGCTCCGTCGCGGCTTGCGGGCCCTGCGGGTCCTCTGGCCCCTGTGGCCGACCGACTACTTTTTCTCGCTTTTGCGGCGTTTTTATTGCTCGCGTTACGCCGCGCCGGGGCCAGGTCCGAGAGAGCCGAGAGAGCCGAGAGCCGGAGTCGGGCCTCGGTTCGGTCCCAGACACGGCCGCGCTGAGACGGCGCGGCGGGATGGGTCCGCGCGGAACCCCGTCCACCAGGATTCGTCGGACTGCGTATCGCGGTACGGTTTCGCATGCGCGCGTTATCCCGTAAGGCCCCGGACGCGATGAAAATTTCATCGCACGCGAAAAGAGGAGCGGTAGCGAGACCCAACGGCCTGCATACGTAATGCGTCTTCTTAGCTAATATAGGCCGGTTTCGTTTCGGGGCCACTCTGCCTGGCTTGGCTCCGATCCGCTCTTACTTGTCTTCTCTCGTTAAAGGTTTCTCCTTACGATCAAACACCTCCTGGCCCCCTCCCTCCTCGGGATCTATTCGACCCCGCAGAGTCATGGGCAGCGGCCAATTTGCTATCAGACTGCATCGTTTGCACCATTTCACCCCCTACAACGCTACTACTACATTTTTATTCCAATATACTGAAACAAACGGCATCGTGCTAGCATCATTTGAGTTGAGAAATCGTCGAATCGAGAAAGTGATTAAGCTGGACGAGCAAGGGACGGAAGAGGGTTGCGCGATTGAAATGGACACGCACCGTGAGCCGGCGATCGAGGACGAAGACTGGCGAGGATCGAGACGGATCGAGACGGATCGAGACGGGTCGGTATCGCGTTCGCAACGTAGGCGATCCGGGGGATCTTTCGTAGGAGGGAAGGCAGGAGGGCAGGACGAAAACCGGAACGGGAAGAAACGCGCGCCGCAAACGGCCCTGAGATCGAGGTTGGATCCCGAGACAGCGTGGCCCCATGGTTTCACTTTATCTCTCTCTTGCGGACCACACAAGGCTATCGCGGGCGCGCGCGCGCGCGCGAGCGCGAGCTCGTGAGCACCGACGTCCGTGTAAACAGGCGCGAAATCTTCGAAGGCGTCGTGCGTCGGTGTGACCGCGCGCGAACGTGTAAACCTGTGTAAACCTCTGTAAACCTGTGTAAACCTGTGTAAACGCGAGCGGCACGAGATATCCGGACTTACGCTCGCGGGAATTAATGATCGATGTTAGCGTCATCTTATGCCACACGGCTTTCCGGGAAACGAAATCGACGCGTATCCGAACGAAAGTGGTCCCCACCGGTGTCGATCGACGACGAAGATCACAGATTATCGAGGTTAATAGCCGAGTGGACAGGCGTAACGCTCCGATGCAACTTTGCTCGGCATCGATCGATCGATCAGAAGCGATCGAACCTTTTCCCTTCCCATCGCACGGTCCGAGGCAAAACTGTAACGAGCAATCGACTATACAAATCGATAGGATCGGTTACCATTGCGATGAAAAATTAGTCGAACGGATTGAACAGTTTTCCAAAATTGTACAATTTGGAGGGGCAACTAATCTTTTTGGCTATCTCGTAGATGAGCGGAAGAGGAGCGAGATGCCGATCTTGTTTTCCCGACGACGCTGAGAGAAATCGCAGAGATTCGCGGAAAATCGCAAAAATCGCTACATACAGAGGGTTGCTGTTTCACGCGGGGCTTGGGAAGCTTGCTGGAAGTACGGTTTCCATCGTACTCGTATGTGCACGTGGGTACGAGGAGGCGCGGTGTATCGAGAGACGGACACGTGGTAACGGTAGACGATGCTTCGGGCGCCGATCTCTCCCTCCCTCGTCGCCTCCACCTCGCTCTCGCTCTCTCTCTCTGTCTCTCTCTCGCTCTCTCTGGAGTAAGATTCCCAAAGAAAGAACGTGGCCCGCATGGAGGAGCGGGCAAAGAATGCCGCCTCCGTGGAGGCAGAGCCTCTAGATCCGACGAGATTCGACCTTGAGCCACGGATCCGCCGCGTGTACGAGATACGTCCCGAGAAAATTTCCCAGGCGACGATCGATCCGCCGATCGGCTCGAGATTCGCGCGAGACGCCGCGTCGCGCAGACCAAGAAGCCGGGAGACCAGGACCACTTTCGAAATTCAATGGAAGCGCCTGTTGTTCGGGCGCAGACGTCGACATCAAAGGGTATCCGCTCGCAAACCGGTAAGCCTGTCTCGTCCCGCGGCTTCCCCGTCGCGCGATCACCGGAAATTCCAGCCGATTTTCGCGAGGAAATTCCTCACGGCCGAAACAGCGGTTCGCGTCGCGCGTTCGCGCGTAGAAACCCTTGCGATTCGAGTGTTTTAAACGAGGTTCGAGACGAAAGGAGCACTTTGGAGCCGAATAGGTGGAACGCGTCTCGATCGAAATTGCAAGGCAACCGATGCGAGGAAATGACACGCTATCGCCTCCCGTAATCGGCGAATCGGACGCTCGTCGAAAACGACCGGGTGCCGGCTGCGATCTTCGCGATCGATTCGCCGATTCGCGCGTGTCTCGGGTGAAAGTATTATCCGGATCCGACCGGACGCTCGCCGGCTTTTCGTGCCAGCGAAATAATCGCGCGCGGTTCTAATCTCTAATCGGTCCCCCGGCGCAATTTACGGCTGCGCCGAGCGAACAGGTTCCTCTCCTCGAAATTCGTAATCGGCGATCTACGAGCGAGCCAACGATCTCGGAGCTCTCGGGCATAGCAATTTTTTTTCGGGGCGCGCGTTCTCCTCCCACTTTCTCGGTTCATTGAGAAGCTTGTTCCTCTCGTTATCGGCTGTATCTCGAACGCCGCGCCGCGCCGCGCCGATGAAAGGTGTATCGCCGACCAAAACGAAACGGTTTCTCGTGGACCCCTCTCGAGAGAGGATGCGCACCGCTACGGATGTCCCGATCGTGGGAACACGATTCGCGCGGCTCGGTTCGAATAGGTCGCGCGACCTCTCTCGAATTATTGCCCGGGACACGGAGCCGCGCGGCAACGCGTCTCTCTCCCGTGCAAACCGTTTCGGGAAAGCCCACCCCCTAACACCGCCGAATTCAATCTCAGCTACTTCTCGCTGTTCCAGATGACAAGCAGGAAATCGGTCCCTGTTCTCTACCGATGGCTGATCCTGGCGGGAGCGATCTGCTGCTCGTCCTGCCAGAGCGTGTCCTCCGGAGCCGACAACAAGCCTGGTGAGTCTGCCGTCCCGATCGAATTCATCCATCTCTTGTTTCACAATCGTCGACACCTGTCCGAAGGTATCGGCGCGAATAGATTAACAAGGCGCGTTGGTAACGATCTCGGCAGCGACCCGCGGCCTTTCGCCGTTCGAGCGGGGGGCCATTCGTCGGTGACAGGCGTTTCAGGTGGACAAGGAACGGAGCCGTTTCCGAGAGAGCTGCTCCATTCGTCGACGAGCAAAGATTCATTAAGGTTGAGAGCTTGCAGTTCGTGCCGTCGTCTCGTCTCGTCTCGTCTCGTTCCCGTGTCGTCGTCGCGTCGGATTTCTTGTCCCGGATTTATTGTCGCGTGTCTTGAACCGGCGCATTGACGGGGCCCATCTTAATTACCGCGGCGCGAACGTTTCCTCCATTTCCTCGATTGTTCTCCGCAGTGCAGAGAGCTCCTCCATTCAGTCGCGGACACAAACGGAGCGACACTTTCGCGAGTGCCAGCGCGAAACCTTTCGTTTCCGATTCTCGGCGGCGTCGCTGACCAACGGTCAACTTCTAATGATTAATTGGCGAATCGACGAACGATTCGGTCGAAGAATCGATAGAACAGGCTCGCGATCGTTTGCCGATGTTTTATGTGTATCGGCGCGCACGAATGCTTTTTTTTCCTTTAGCACCGGGCTGAGTGACCTACTGACCCGACGTACACGTCGGTACACACGTGCGCGCACACACACGCTCGCGTGCTCCCTAAATCTCTCGAGCATAGAGAGCGAGAGAAAGAGAGAGAGAGAGAGAGAGAGAGAGAGAGAGTGAGAGAGAGAGTGAGAGATGTACGCGTTCCTGTGTCGGATGAGATTATTAATGTCATTACTATGTACCGTGGATGTTTTTGAAATTCTGGCCGCGGGACACCGCTTTCCAGGCCACGGCTCCGAGAAACGTTTTCCCGCAGTTCCCTGCCTGCATCGTGCCGGTCGAAAAATCCGCAAAGCTCGTCGCAAAACCCGACCCAACCGTGCAACAGATCCTCCGCATTTTATTTCTCTCGGTATCTTCGTCCCTCGAACCGTCCTCCACCTGTTGACCGTCCACACGGTCTATTAGAAATCCATTATTAATCGTTATTAACAGCAGAACCAGTCGAAAGAACTGGTTTCTGGTTTCTTCTCGCGCGGTTATTGAAATTTTACAAACGTTTCCGTGAGAAATCCTTTGATAAACTTCCTAATCGACGCATACATTAGAACCGAAGTCGTACAATCTTCGCCTTATATCCAATCTTGTCGTCGTTGCGATACAATGTTCGCGTACAGGACTCGATAATTCCAGCGTCGACGTAGCACGTTTATTTGCAAAATACGTCGACACGGCAATTTTCCAAGCGGAAGGGTTGAAGCGAGCGGCGTGAATCGAGAGCACCGAGACCACGCCAGCAAACGCGCGTAGTGTTTGCGTCTTGCCGGGGAGTGGGCGTGGCTTCGGTGCTCCCGATTCCGGCGGAGCCGGGGCAGTTGCCCCTCGGGGCAATCCGGCGCAACCTGTCATAAACAAAGCTTGATCTCTGGCCCCTCTCGACGCTCGATTCGCCCGCTTTGAGAGTAAGCCGACGCTCGTTAGGTCGCGGCACCGCGAAAAATCCGCGAGGCAATTACTCGTCGCGCGTCGCCGTTGCGTGAAATATGCGACGCGCAACCTGCGAAACTTCCGAGATCGTGCATCTAGCCGTGCATTATGCGCAAATGGGACGAGAAACGTAACGAAAGCGGAGGAAGGGGGACGTATGCAAGAGGTAAAAGGAGAGAGAGAGAGGGAGAGAGGGAGAGAGATGTGTGCGCAGCCAGAGCCAGAGACATAGCCGGAGAGTAACCGTGTTCCTTTTCCGCGCTTGTTTCGCTGTGCCCGTGTGCATCCGTGCGACTATGTCGCGACGCATGACACGTGTATTTATGCGACACGACTCGAGTACTGGCGCCTGCAGCCAAGCCGTTTCGTCCCCGTGGGACATTCGGAGCAGGAGACGGAGACACCGGCGAACCTCGGCCCACTCGGCATACCGATGAAACATTTATCCGGACGTCCATGCACCTAAGGAGAACTCTGAGAAAAAGACACGGCCGAGAGGAACCCAACTGCTCACCTTTTCGGCTCCAACGTCAACCATTTTCCGGCCGGTGCACACCCCCCCCCCCGACTCGACCCGCCACTTTTCCGTCGCGATCGATTGCTAAACGCGTTAAATCCGTGGTTCGGTAATCAGGCGTTGCCATCTGTGACCAATAACTTTCGTAACGTAACCCGACTTCGTTATCTCGGAAAAGTCGCAATAGGAAACACATCTGAGCGATTAATTCCGGATTTTTATAGACATCGATATCAAAGTAAATCCGTCCGACGGATAGAAATGTGTATCGTCGGAGTCAAGCTCGCAATCGGTTCTCACATTCCGACTCAGGGGGTGGGGGAATCGAGAGTCTGCGATAGGCGTTCGACAAATTTATGACAGTCGTAGGATCGTCGCTCCGGTAAATCCGGCTATGATAAATCAGTGGAATCGCGTGTCCGGTGATCGGTGGAAACGTATAATAGAACGGGCATCGATTAATCATCGTGACGCGCCTCGTTATTCAAGATATTACCTATTTATTCATGTTCGAACACCTCCAGTTACCGTCAAATGCTATTTTAACCATCGAAGCTGTTCCCTCGGTAGTCGTCGTCTCTTGCGCTCAATTTAAAATGCCTCGGGTTGCAGTCCTTTATGCGCTTATAGCAAAGACGAACGGATTAAATGTGAAGCGGTAAAGATATATTCGAAGAATTAGCATAAAACAAGCATAAAGGCTTGGGATATTCCAGTTAAACCGATAGCGTCCTCATCCTGTTCACAGGCCAGAACGATAGCAAGCCACGCGTCTTCTCCCCTCGAATGGACTACGATGAGTGGACACCGCTGGGCCGCGGGGACCCCTTGAAGAACAACCCGACCTTCGACTACGTTCCCCCGGTGTTGGACAGGGTGCAATACTGGCTCGACTCTCACACGACGGAGTCGTCGTTGAAGCGGGACGTGCTGGTCCTCGGGGTGACAGCGAAGAAGACCAGCCCGAAGATACCGGAGCAGTTCCTCAAGTTCGTGGACGGTCCAAAGTTCGCGAAGACGGCGAACCAGGATGCTCCGTATCGGAACGACTTCACCGGAAGCGGTGGGGCCGAGCCGCCGAAGTTGCTGAGGACGACGAGCTTTCGGAACGGGCCGACGATGGATTACAGAAACCAGAACCGAATCCAATCGGTGCCTGCCAGCTACTATCCAAGCCCGTTCTACGGGCACAAGTCGAAGCCGTACACGATGATGTTGCCGCCGCCGTTGCTGCAAAAGGACAAGGTCGTGAGCTTCGTGGAGCCGACGCAGCAGTTCAGCACGCAGACGGAGGAGGGACCGGTGCTTCGGGAGCCCTCGCAATTCTATGTGCCTCCGAAGAGCTACAACGGTCATCCTCCGCCTCCGACCAAGTCCCAGTCCCAGAGTTTCAAGTCGCCTGGCAAAGGAAGTCACGTCGTGGTTTCGCAGGTGGAGACGATCAAGAGCTTGCAACAGGGCACGTCCACTCCTCAGCCGCAAAAGTCCCGGCTGGAGTCCGTCACAGCACCCTCGGTGTCCTTCGAGAAGTCGAACCTGATCTACCAGTCCACGCAAACCGTCTCCAGCGGCTGGCCCAACAGCGCTATCGCCCAGTCGACGCCCAGCACCGCGTCGGACCAGCCCCTCTGGCAGGGCCACGACTACAACCGTGATCGCTACGAGCTGGACCACCACGTCGCGGCGTCCTCGAACCATCACGAGGTGGTGGTGGATCAGCAGAACGCCAACATAATCGTCGACGGGGACACCGGCGAGAACGAGGAGGTGATCGTGGGACAGAAGGAAGCGGCCCCATCGATGCCGACTCGCTTGGCTTTGGAAATTGCTTCGAGCAGCGATCAGACGCCCTCGGAGACCGAGGAGAAGATGCACATAGTCCTCGCCAACACCTCCGGCAGCTCGGAGATCGACAAGGCGCCGGTGGCGGTGGTCATGCCGACCAATTACTCGGAGAAGAGGCCTGCTCCTAGCTCCCCAACGGTCCCAGAGACGCAGACCAGCTCCACCGAAGCCTCGTCGACTGCGGGACCGGAAATAGCCAACAATTGGCGGCCGGAACCACCCAGAAACTCGGCGGCTGGCCCTCCGATGATGTCCGAGGAGTCTGTTCAACATCAGGCCATGCAGTTCCCCGCGATGGTGCCCAACAGGATGATACAGCCTCACCGGCAACCTCATCCCGAACCTGGCCCAGTTCCTGGGCCACTTCCTGGACCACTTCTTGGACCAGGTGCTCGACCACAGCCGAGTTCGATGCACGCGTTTGGATTTCCTCAGGCGCCTCTGCAGTCCATGATGCATCCCCAATCCAGGCCTAACCACGCAATGATGCAGTTTTTAGGCAGCATGCGACCGAACATGGGGTTCCGAGTGCCGGGTCCCATGGGGATGTTCCCACCCATGACGCACATCCACGCGCCTCCCCTCAAGAGCCACCAGCCCATGGAGCAGCATCAGCAAGAGTTCTCGATGACGTTCACAGAGTCCCCGATGGCCTCCTCCCTCAGCGGACAGCTGGTCGAATTAGGAATGGAGGAGGATCGTCACAGATCCCGCTTGCCCGACACCACCACGCCGATCGCCACAACGCCCAGCCCCCTTCTGCCTACGGTCTCCAGCATGGAGCACCAAGACAGCTCCTCGCAGAACTCTCTGCTGAGTTCTATTCTAACCAAGGAGAAGGAAGAGGAGGCACCATCGACGCCTTTGCCCCAGCAAGTGACCACCGTTCAAAGCCTGACCACGGACCCCATATTCTCCCATTATAAGCAGCCCGCGAAGCCCTTGCGCGGGCCCATGTACCTCATCATCCAGGGCCACTCCAAGGTCAAGACCTACAAGCCCACGGTGACCAAGCACGGCCTGCCGCTGGCCAAGAGCGAGACCAAGGAGACGGCTACAGAGAGGCAGTTGTCCAAGTTCGAGCAGTTCATCAAGGAAAACACAAAGGGCGGAAACATCAGCGCGATTACCGCCGAGAAGAAGAAGGTGGAGGAGAAGGCCAGGGCCGAGAAAATTGCGCAAGCACGCCAGAACAGCCTGATGAGCCTCGTCGAGAGCGGACTGGGCAGCTTCGCGGTGTCGCCCTCGCCGTCTTCCTCGTCCTCGTCCTCGTCGCCTTCCTCGCCAGCCACCCTCCCAGGCGAGGAGGAGTACCAACCGAATTCCGTGACCACCATCGAGATCAATGGGAACTAGGATGCTCCTGGATCGTTCCTTCCTCCAGCCTGACACGTCTTCGAAGATACCCCGAGGATCGGAGCGGATGGGGGACGATTCCGAAAGAGAGAAAGCGCGAGTCTGACACGCTCGAAGCTCGGAAACGCCGAAGAGATCGCACTCCGGTGTCTCTCTCTGTCGTCTTTTTCGGTCGGCGAATCTACGATTTCCTTCGTTATTATTACGTTTTTTATTTTCTACGATATTTATTTTATTAACGATACACCGTGCGATCACCCGAGTAGAGGCTCAACGCGCGGCAGGCTCGCGGACGATTCGCGTCCGACGCTCCTGCTCACGGTCTCTCATTGTCCGTGAGAGAGGCGCGCCATTTTCTAATGTGCCAGTATACACGAGACATTAACACACACACGAACACCATGATACACGTAATTATACACTGCCGGCCCTTGGTTCACGCGGGGCCAAACTTTTGCTGCACGCGTAGTCCAAGATCCGTGGCGCGCGGCTCATTTTAAATCGATTATTCCACGAGATCTGCTTTCGGAATCTTCTTTAAAATCCAGTACGATATGTAGCACGAGCGAAATTAGCGGGATTTTACTTCGGACTAGGAAACTTCGCATTTGTTTGTAAGATACGCATGTCAATTCGGCGAAATGATCGTCGACCGGTAAAAGAGCTTGCAAAATATACAACTGGAACGCGTGGAACACGGGTCGGTAATTAAAACGCGGACACTTTGATGTCGCTCCAGCGTTTGATATCACACAGCGAAGACAGCGTGCGAGTTAGCGACGAATGAAGATTGCTCAGCGGACTCGGACGGGTCGCGTTCGCTGCTGCCCTCCGTCGAAGCGGAAACTTTGAGAAAAAACGAGCTTCGAAATCTATTTATCGTAGACGAAAGTTTAATTTATTGTAATTCGGAATGTACGGTGGACGCAGTCGACGAAACCGAGGCGTCGCGATGCTCGACGATCAACGACCGAATCGCTCGATCGCTCCGCGCGTATGGTATTATTCACGCTAGTCTTACGTCCGCCAGTTACCACACGCGTCGCGCGATATACCGTCGCTCTCCCGAGCCCGTAGAAATTTTATTAGCGATTTTGTTAGTCCGTGTCGCGCGGCTTATATTCGACGTTGACGCTGAACCTATCGTCTTCGTTTCAACATCGTTGAAATTCTAAAGAACTCTTAGAGAACGATTGAATTATAATTTAAGTACAGCTTGTAATAAAAATATCGAGATATCTAACTAAGACTTGTAATTCGGCAAACAGCTTCAGCGCTCGGTAGGTTTAGCGTTAAGTTCGAGGAGAGAGCGGTTGGAGGAAATTTCCAGGGACGAGAAGCTGGCGAGAAGGGATCATCCTCGAACATGGAGAAAGACAGATAATTGTAAGCCAAACGGAGTCGCGAGGAATCGCAAGAATCTTCCTTCTAGCCGACTTGTCGTCTCTGCGCAGAATTTCCTCCGCGTCGAAAGAAAGTATCCCGCGGATCCGATCGCTCCGGTTCGTCGATCGTCGATCCTCGACGAAAAGATCGCGAGCGTCGCGACGCGCTCACGGATGCTGCACGACGATGATTGTACACGACGGTCGCACTTGTCTCTTGGGTTTCCGTTTGTCAATAAAATTTGTCGCATCAGCAAAGACCACACGCCTACGACGACGAGCAGTCTATTAAAGAACGACCGTTCCTACGGCATCGCTCCCCTGTCAACCGATTCCTGGGTCGAGGACGAGACGCGGTCGGCGACGAATAAAATGGCGATCGATTACACGCCCACCCAGCGAAATTTATCGCTGGAACAGCTCCTCGGGAGCGTCCGCGGGATTAAAGCTGCCGAAACGGTACTTTGTTTCGATTTATCGGCGCTAATGATCCTTAATTTTCGTCCTCGACTTTGAATCACCTTCGTGTTTCTTGCGCGCCGGGCCGGGCCGGGCCGCGCCGACGGTCACGGCCGCGGCCCGTACCCCCGTATTTTCTTCCATTCGCCGTTCGACAAGAACGAATAATTACTATTTCGTTACCGTGATCGAGTAACGCGAGAGCGCCCGGGCCCCGCTCTCGGATCGATCGCAAGATCGATAGCCGAAAACAGGAACCACGAGAAAAGGACCGAGAGGAACGAGACCCCGGAGCCGAGGAGCCTCGAATTAAATCTGTTGCGGTCTCTTCCTGACAAATGGCGTACTCCGCAGAGATCTATACTTCTCCGAGTGCATTAGAAACAACGCTTCGTCCGACAAACCGATGCCCATCCAACTCCCTATTCAGCTAGAACAATCGTAGCCTTTTCAAACTAACCGAACGTTGCACGATTTTTCTTTAAAACACTTTCGAACAATTAAAACCAGTAGTCGAAGCTATTGCGATAAAAAAAAAATACTGTCAAGCAAAAAATTAGTTAGCCCTTTGGAAGTTTAGAAAACGTTGGCAGTCTCCGAAGAGAGTATCTCAAAGTAGAAGTTACGGAAGTCTTGGAGATGTTCTCAGAGGTTCCGAACGAATCGCGGACGTCGAAAAGGATCGAATCGAAATTGAAAGATTCTCGGACTGCGGGTGAATGATTTTTCAAAGGGCGGACGGGGTTCGGAACGACTCGCGAACGGTTACGAGCCGAACCGGCGAAGGGAGGCGAGGAGAGAGGGGGGGGAGGACACACCATGCCGAACCGAAAGCACGAATTTAAGGTTAATTTATGGCGTAATTTAGTTTCAATGTCGGTAGCATAAATCTCCCGTGGAGGACAGGGGTCCGGGCCTCGCGACGTGCGTGTCGAGAAAAAAGTCGACGAAATAAAGTTACCGGCACGTAGATGCCGGGGCCCGGGCCCGGCCCGGCCCAACCGAAGTGCACCGGTATCTCTCTTCTCGAGGCGTGCCCCCCTCTTTTTCTCCGTTTCTCTCTTAATGATTTGGTTTCGCTTAGCTCCGTTCCCACCGGTCCTATTCGATCAGCGATCGACGAAGAACCCGCGGCTCGTCCCACCGTTTTACAAACGGCACAAGCAACTTGCAAACACCGTCGACAACGCTGACGCGTCGAGAGCCCCGCCGCTCGCATACTTACAATATCGGTGACACTAATTTTCGACTAGATCCCGACACGATCGTTTGTAATGTAACATACGAATCCGACCGTTCCATTGTAATTCTTTAGGATGTAATCGTTTAGGACACGAAACAGTTGAAATATCATCCACTATGAATTTTAACTTGATCCGTTTCATTGATTAAATTGCTTGGATCTTGCGAGAATTTTTTTAGCGAATATTTTGCGATACAGCCAACTCGATCGCGGTGCTGAAATTCCAACAAAAATTTCGCATTATCTGGGAGAAATGAATTTCGAGGAGAAGCGACGACGCGGCCGATGAAAACGCTGGGAGAAAAGTCGCTGCGAGGCTGAGAAAATTGATTCATCGACGCGCGTCGGGGACCACCGGGGAACCGCTTGTTTTTCTGGATCCAACGTCCTCGTCCTCGGGCCGCGTCACCAGTGCGAGTTACAATCTGGAACGTGGCGATCGTCTACGGGAAGCGCAGGCCTCATTGCACCACTGTGGAAACTAGAAACCAGCTGCAAAAACTAACCCAATATCTCTGTGTCCCCGTACCCTCTCTCGGTCTCTCGCGATTCTGTTCCGTTCCGTTCCGGTACTTGGAACCCACGCCACGAGCATATCTAGTTCGGCCTTATTCTTACGCGATCCGACGCGATCGAGGAAACTGGGCAGGAAACGGCGACCCGAACTTCGCCCATCTCTCGATCCGATTGCCTCGGCGAGAACGTAATCGAGTCACCGCGAACCATCGTCGACTTTAACCCTTCTCAACGTGGACGCCGCCTCGAACGATTCGATACAAATTCGGATGCTTCTCGCCAAATACTTGTCAACATTTTTCTTCTCCAAGGTTCGTTCTCCTTAAACCGATATTCCTTCTGGCAAATATTTTAACTAGCCTGTTACGATTTCATCCAATAAATGATATTGTGGTGATTTCAGGGGTTGACTCTATCGAATTTTTCTTTCTTTCGAAATCTAGCCGGAAGCTCGCGACACCAACGACAATGTCCCAGGGGGTGTGCGGTATTGTCGCCGAAACGAGGCCAGCGGAAGAAATTTTGGAAAGCCGCGCTCGCGAAGGGTTAAATACGAGGCTGGTGGGAAGTTTCGACGGAAGCAGCGCGGAGTTGTTTAGACCGGTAAGCTTGTCGAAAGAAGCGAAAGAACGAAGACCCGTCGCAAGCGGCTCTCTCTTTCTTTCTCCTTCTCCTTCTTCCCTGGCACCGCCGAGACGTCCGAATGGTACGTGAGTTCCAGAAACACACTGACGACTCTTGGATTCCTCGTACCGATAGATGCAGCTTGTCGCAGAAGGCTCCCTCCGTCCGCGATGCCAAACGTTTCCCGTTCCATGGAGATCGCCTGGAGCTGACGGATCAACCGGAAATGATCTCGCGCCGCGCGGCTGTCGGAAGCCGGCGCAGGCAGCTCCGAGATCGAGCTTCCATCGAGATCCCTGTCGCCGTTCCTCCCAACTAATCAGAGTCGATTTGGTTCTCCTTCCAGATCTCGGACAGGTGTCTTGCAGATCTCGAATTCCCTGCGACCGATCGTCCCTTGCGTCGCTGATGGAGGAAGGTGGACGAAGCGGCTGGATATCGAAAAGAGGAAGTTGACGACAATAGATTAATAAATCTGAATTCCAAATACGAGACATGTTTTCTGATCTATATTTTCTTTCTATTTCACTTGCAGGAGGAATCGGTATCGACCGAGAAGCATTTCCTGCTCTTCATTTTTCTACGACCACCCGAACCCCTAGACTCCAAACAAAATGGTCGTTTCTGCCAATAAAGGAACCGCTTTTACCCTACTTCCGCGAAAGCGTTGACATTGATGAGCGGACGATAATAGATCTCATACATTTTTCGATTGATTTTTCTCTAAGCGACGGCCAGTACTTTCAACAGTTTTGAAAAAAAAGCGAGGTTGTTGTCTCGCGGAATGCCGAGCCGCGCGTTCGGAGTCAAAGCATGGATGGCGATAGGCGACGCGCGCCGCGCCGGTATGGGTCACGGAACGAGAATACGTGATGGCACGCGACGCGGCCTCTTTCAATCGTTGCGACGTTTCACCGACACCTAAAGATTCGTCTTTGTTCGCGTCCGCGCGGAAAACCGGAGCTGGAAATCCGTTCGCTGCCGGGAGCGTGCTCTCCGGAACGGGGACCTGCGGACAGAGCGCGTTCTCCGCTCGCGTTTCCGAATCGACGCGATGCATTCGCCGTTCCGTGGCCCGTCGCACCGGGGAAAGTGGTATGTAAATTACATCCTGCTCGGATCAACCGAAATAATCATTCCTAGAACGTCGTCGCTTGTCAATCAGCGTCAACGGACAGGCGGCGTAACGAGCCATGCGTGATGCGGTCCCAGGTGACTCGCATTAATATTCGGACACCCTTTGATGCGAGCGTGACCGCCAGGACATTTCTCACCTGAAATAATGTAATGTTAAATCGCGCGACCGATCCTTGGTAACGTGATATATTTTAAAATATTTATAATTACCTCTATTGTTCGTTGGATGACAAGTTTTTGAGCGTCCTCCTGGGTTTCCGTCGGCGGACAGTCGCGGCTGTACCGGATACGAGAAGAAAGTTCGGTCGCCGATTTAGTCGCCGATGAAAGTATCGCTTCGGGTTCGGACACTACGGTTTTGCATACAATCGATCGAGATTAGAAAGCAATTAAACGGTTCCTCGAGCCGACGTGTCGGCTCGTTTGCCGATCGCGTGTCCCGTGGTCCGGCTCGCCCATGCGATTCCTCCGATAAATCAACATTTCCGCGAAGAACCAACAGCGTGGACGCGCTCGAGATCTCTGGGATTTATGCGGTCACCTGCTGGAAACGATTCCATCAACATTTCCATGCACCTGTAAGCACAACGGTGGAACATTGTTCGCATAAACGAACCGTGTAACGCGCGACGAGACTCGAGCCGAAACATCGAGTGCCTCGAACGCGTTTTAAGCTCGAGTATATTCCTAACCTGATTTTACAGATGTACATACCTCTAATTTTTCATGTTTCACGTTTTTTGCAACAATTATTGCTGCAACTAATTCATATCTCCAGACGATCGACCAGAATTTCCACGTAATTAATTCATTATTAACGATGTTCTGTGAACTCGTTAGATTTCTTAATATTTATAATTTATACAAGGATATCAAAATTTTTAAACGCTAAAGAAATAGTCTTTCAACTGTGTATTGTCTATCGATAACCCTTATGAACGGTGACGCCATCTATCAGCGGCACTCGGAACCCTGACGTTCCGAGTCATAATCTGCCGCCAGATAGCGCCACTGCCATCTAGATTTACCAATCGAGAAATTACTTGGAAAATTCGTAACGCTAGATAGCGCCACTTGCATCTAGATTTACCGATCGAGAAATTACTTGGAAAATTCGTAATGCTAGATGGCGCCAGTGATGCATTACAGTCGCTACAGACCACATTGTAATAATAGTTTCTAAGTTGCACTGGTACACTTTGGCAAATTGTGAGGGTATTGTAAATGCACATCGTGTTGCGTCATTGTACAGGTTCTCTGTAATCATTTCGTGGCCGAAAATATAAATTTCAGACATTTCCAAGATGTTAAAGTTTTTCTATCCTCGTGTTTCCATAATCCTCCAGTAGATGTAGCCATGACTAATTTTATCTTAGTTTGAATTATTATTGTGTCAAGTATCTCTCGAACTTGCAATTTTGACAGTCTTTTATATGGCGTAGATGTAAAGAAGCCTATTAAACAATCTTCTGCAGTTTATTGGATTTTTTAAACCATATTACATCGAACAAACTTCCGTACTTTTGGCGATACAATTTCCTTTTCTTTGCTTATGCATTTTACTATCTCTCAAACGAATGATTAAGTTCCATGAACATATAAACTGCTCAAATTAACGCTATTTGCATCAAAGATAATAGTAATACGTCCAGTAAATAATGTCTTACAATCGTTTAAAGGTACAGTTTCAGTGGCGGAAAATGTTAGCTTGACAATTATTATATCCAATTGTTCTAGACGAATTAATTTGTATGCATATGCATATCAATTGATAAGGCCGGCAGACCAAAGAAATTTAAATATTGTCTTTGTATTGTCTGTGACGGGTGGTGCTAGAGAAGCATTATTTACGATGAAATAAACAACGTAAAGAACAATTTGACGGTTCGCAACGATAATTCAAGGTTCGTCGATGGATATGCAAGTAATTCCGATGGAATTTGCAAGCAAACTTCAAGAGACCGGGAACGAGCTGTGCGCGCGCGCGTATACACGATAAACGCGGCCACTTTCACGTTATTTTTTGCGCGATTCATGAGCCGCCGCTCCTATTTGGCCACGTCAAAATTAACGTTTGTCGTCGTTACGTTTCGAGTGCCGCTACATTATTCCATTTCGGGTAGTCTGGGCGCGGTGATGAGGAAAAAAATGTGAAGAATGCACAAAAGCGACTGGCTACGTCAGTGCAACGAAGTCATCTGACAAGACAGATAGCAGTACTATTTTTACGACAGCTTTTAACCTGCGGCCGTTACTAATTCTCGAAAATGTCATTTGAAGGGAAATACAACGCCAAAAGTCCCGGTGAGCTTGCAACGATCAACCAAAATCGGTATCCGTTAGCTAGCAGAATCGTATAATTCAGACGAACCGATTTTCCAGTATTTCATTCACTTCGTCTCTCTCTCTCGGTAGAATACTTCGTAGCCTAGCGTTATCTTACGATAAGTGTCATAAAACGTGTCTTTGTCGGTCATTAAGAAATTGTCACTGATAAAACATGATTTGTTCAGTTTGCGTCACATTCATAACATCGTATTTATGCACGACCGTTCGAACGATGAAAAATGTTTATCGAACATTGTATGGTATTTTCATATTTACCTATTTGAATATTTAAATTCCAGCCGTGAAGAGACTTATGAGAGAAGCTCAAGAGCTACACGAAGCAACAGAGGAGTACTGTGCTTCACCCTTGGAAGATAATTTGTTCGAATGGCATTTCACAGTACAGGGACCACCGTCAACAGATTTTGAGGGTGGTGTCTACCATGGTAGAATCCTACTGCCACCAGAATACCCCATGAAACCACCGAATATTATATTATTAACAGTGGGAAATTTTAATTTCAACAAGATAATCTCTTCATCTCTGACGTCTTCACCAATGGTATTCATTACTTTCAGCCTAATGGCCGCTTTGAAATCAACAAAAAGATATGTCTCAGTATCTCCGGGCACCATCCGGAAACGTGGCAGCCCTCTTGGAGCATCAGAACGGCTCTGTTAGCTTTGATTGCTTTTATGCCAACACCAGGAAACGGGACAATCGGTTCTTTAGACTACAGTAACGAGGAGAGACAGAAACTCGCGAAAAAGTAATGCATATTGCCCAAGGAACATATACAGCAGGTTCACTATAGTATTTACCGAGCATATTACTCTGCTATAGGTCTTTGAATTGGCAATGCGAAACTTGCGGTAAGGTGGTCAACTTGCTGTCCAAAACTAAAGCTAAAACGCCTATTACGGAAGAGGAACGAACAATGTTGGATACAATTGCCTTAAAGGTACACATGCAACAATATTACATGAACTATTGTAATGATGGAAACTTTTCTAAAGACTGTAATTCTAGGCTGATGATTCGCCCTCATCGGATGCAAGTTTCATGACCAATGCAGAAAGCACTCCGGAAAACGAACTACGACAACGTAACGTCGAATCGTCTTCTACAGAGAATCAGGATCGACAACAATCCGATGTCATAGTAAATCAACAAGTAGAGACAATGTCGTCCTCTAACGATTTGTTTTGGAGCATTCTGATCGCTTCACTAGTGTCCGCGATAATTCTCCTTGTTTTGCGACGACTATTTCTTGTTTAAATTATTCGAAATGTAACAAACGTTATACTTGTAAGTATGTTAACGAGACGAAGTAAATTTTATATACATTTTATGGATAGCATTTTTAAACTTAGGAACATGTGACAGATTTATACATGCTAGAGATAATCTGGTTCCCATAAAAACACAATATATGGCAGAGAACGACTGCATCGATATATCCACCTTAGTACATATCTCTACTTTATTGCTATGAAAAACCTAAATGGAAAAATTACTTTGTTTTTGTTAGCATTGAGAAACAAATTCGAAATCTTGATTAATATGTTACGCATCTTTCAATTGATTGTAGTTATTTAGCTGCGAGATCTTTATAGTATTTTGATAAGTGTATATTTGGAATATTTATCATTGTATTACTTAAAGCAGAACTACTTTGCATTTACGCATACACTTCAATTGCATATCGAAGCTTTTATAATACTCTTATGTTTCGTTTCTAAAAAATATGATTATGTTATGTTTGTAAAAGAGATTTGCCAAATATTTTTTAACTGGACCGATTTTATAATGAAATTTCAATCTTTGCCAGAATAAAGTTTAATCCTACGTTGCTATGATTTCCAGTTAGTTATACGCGTTTTCTTTTTCTCTTACTGTTTATATAAATGTAGATAATCTTGTATGTTAGGCCAACTGTATATATAACTTCTACAAATTTAAGATAAGTTACACGAGCTATTATGTTGTATTTCACAAAACTGTGCACGTGAAAAGTAAAAAAAAATACACCAGTTGAAAAAATATGTGTATTTGCAGTACAAATGTAATACCAACAACTCTACCGTTAAATGTACCTCTTGTTTTTCTATAAGTATTATTTTCTACTAAAATTTATCAAAGTAAGGAAATAACAAACATATAGCAACAGAACTTGATCACTTAATATGGGACCATATGGAGCGCTCATTAGTTGATTAAAAATACAAAGATGTTTGGATACAAAGTAATTTTCTTCTTTCATCAGTTCTCGTGTGTACATAACGACATAATGAAGTAACTAATTACTAAAGCATATAAATATAGATGACATCTATTGTTACACGTGTGATTTTGTTTTTAGCTATGAAATTAACATGATATGCAAATTCCAAAATATTCCATAATAAAAATAATGAATTTTATTATTATTATTCCACACGAAATCATTGCGAAATAAGAATATATTGTTACAATGGTAATATGTGTATTTAATGCACAAGCAAATGATGCATAGTGTTACCTTTTTTTACACATTGCGAACTCACAGTGACAGTGAAATATTCGTACATAAAATATAAACAATATCATTTAGATTATTAATACTAGGCGCAGATAAAGATATTCTTAAAGCCAACAATGATAAATTTTGTTTACAATTTCAAGATCGACACGATAATTTTTAATCATCCTTACAATTTAATTACTTGTACAACGAGATGTAATTGTGTACTGAAATCAATTCAAAATACTTAGTGAATCATGCGAAACGGTACACATAAATGCAACGCATACAAACAGTTTGGCATAAAGTAGTAGCCACGGGGAGACTTAATACTGAAAACACTTTTTGGTCCCTATCATCTTAGAGCAATTTAAATTTTGACGAAGCAAACACATCTATTTTGTCATTAATACTAATTACAGAAATGCTGCAGTTAACTGAAACGTTTGTATGCAACTTATCAAGGAAAAGATGCGAAAGGTTCTCTTCTTTCTTCTAAAATAAATTTGTTCAATCAAAATGCTATTTATCATATGAGAATCATCAATGTATCAACTCTAGTATAAATATCGCATTCATCGCTTTAACTTCGATGCATGAGGAAACAGATTATAAGCGTTTCAGTTATACATTTGCTTTTTCTGTTTTTTTTTTCTTCTGAAACAATACGAAGTCGTTCGCGTACAGAGTACATTGCATACATAATTATTAACAAGACAGATACTCAATATTAAGCCACACACATTTTACAGAAATGATACTTCTGTGCGTTCATTATGCAGTTCAAGCAAAATGTTTCGTTCTTTCAAAGACGACAATAAATAAACTATGAGAGGCGAAATCTATCGAGTGCAAACATAGACATGGCACTGCTTCATTAATATACCGTATCACATAATTAGTATTATTATTATTTCTCATTATTGTTAACATTACTACGAACTGCGCTATTGTTGCATACATTTTGATTCGTTCGTAAATTAGTCGTAAGCTAAATATCTTAAATTTATTTATGCAATAATAACGGAGCATACTCGCGAATATAATGCAATCAAGATTTAACGCTGCGTGCTCTGCAGTTATAAATTTTATATTTCTTTTCCTCTATTGTAAACAGGAATCTTAACTCTAATCTATATATCAGACGAATTAAGATTCCTGATTGTAAGGCAGCCTACATGTTGGTTTTTTCTTTTAATTCATTCACCTCAATGATCGACAATCTATCTAAGATTGTAACCTAATTAGTTCGTAATTTAACCACAGTAGAAACAGGTTTTTTGTACACGCAAACACGTATCAACATTAATATTTCATCAGCACCACCTTACTCACTCCCTATATTCCAATCATCCAGAGACTCGCCGAGATTTCACTGTGACTAGACTATTTAAAAAGACTATAAGATAATCCTCGTTTTGTATAAAATATGGTTAATTTAAGATACGCTACGCTCCGAAATAAATCGTTTCCGGAATAAGCCGCTTTCAATTTCGATCGCGAAAAATATATTGCATTGATAGCACCTGATGCATTTCGATTTTTATATTTGCCTTTAATACCTTCCTTTATCCTATCTAAGCTAAATCGTGAATTATAGACTTCGGCAAACGTAAAGATTTATACCACTGCATACGCAATATGCATTCTTTAATCGTTCGAAGCCCAAAGTTCTCCGACTTGTCTTTAATATGATTTTCATAGGAAATTCGTTTGATAAGAAAAACTAAAGAAATCAAATTCTATAGATACATGTGCTTCAAAAGATCCAAGTGATAGATTCTATGGATACCATATGAGAATATTTGTATAAAAGAAAGATGAGATCAGTAACACTCGCAGTGCAGGAAATTACAATTAATATAAAAGAATGTGAAAACAATTGCCGGGGAGAAAGTTATTGTCTGGCGGAACTTGTACGAAATAAGAATAAAAAATATAAATTCAACAAAAAAGAAGAAATTAATACATAGTACGTAAAATGTTCGAGCGTGTAATACTTATGTACAAACGCAATAATATAAAAAACATTTCCTTATTTGAATCATTGGCATTGCATTTCTCGTTAATAATAAAATTCCATCTCAATTGTATCAACCTATACAAATATGTATACGTCTCTTGAAACAATAGAAATATATTTTTATATTATTTTCGGTACTACGAAACAGTAGAATCGTCTTTTCAATCTCTAAAAATCTTTCGTATTTCGTTTTCTTTTCAATCTTAAATACCGTTATGTGTCCTTTCTCTATAATACAAAAATACAAACAATCCTGTGTAATCGTAATTACATTATTTATCACCTAGTGCTAGCCCATTCGCCCGTCTCTTTTAATGCTCTGTCTGTTAATCTTTCTATCTCAGTCAAAAGCTGCTCAGTCTCTATATCAACGCATACCATATCCGCTTCAATCGGATCCCATTCTAAACTATTTGGTGTAGACACTCTAGACCAAGGAGATGCCGTCAAACTAGAGGGTTGACTATTGTGAACCGATGTTTGAGTTATGGAACCGTCGTTGCTTTCGACGTTCTCGTCCTCCATAACCGGTAAAGGCATACCTGAAATAGTAGTCTTTTGTAGAAGTTCTTATTGCTTGATAGTATTCTTTTCTCGTAGAAGTCGTAGTTTACCTTCGTGCTCCCATTCCAAGTCCAAAGACGAACCAGGAGTAGAGGAGACACATGCTTGTTGTTTCATTAACGTTCTTGCATCGAGAATTTGAAGCGAAGTATCAAGTCCAGAACTAAAGAGGTGATTATAAAATAACATGCAGTTTCCATTGCATGTGTGCTATGTTTTACTGGAAAGATGGTACTTTTGCAAGGGCGTTAACACGAGTCGATTAGTGGGAATCAGTCCTATACTTTTCTTTGTGCCATCTTTCCAGCAGGAAACAATATATAGATCCTGATAAAATTACCTTGTTGAAGCATTATTTCTTGAATGTAATCTGGCATATTTCTTACTCCCCTTGGCCCAACCCCCATCTTCTAACAACTCCAATGTTACAGGGACCCCATGTTTTTTCTAAAAACATATTAATAATTAATGTATAAAGTTAAAAATTGCATCGGCTTAACTGAAGCAATGAAAAATCTCAATTAATATTAACGAAATAATTAACAATTAAATACATGAACTTACAATGTTGATAATACTACAGAAAAATACTGATAGTCTAGTCAAATTACCTTGAATCGATTTAAGGAGAGAAACGATAACAGGCTATCCAGGAAGCATAACAATGAAGCGTACAATTAATACAATAAAAAAATGTGTCATTGCACTACAGCTAAGCACAATTCCTTACGTTTTTGATCCTCTAGATTGATCCGCATCTCCTTTGTCATCTATAAACTATCAAAGAGACATATTGTATTAAAGTAAATTTTTATTTAGTAGGAAAATTGAAACTTTTTATCTCAATTATTTAAAACTGTTCATACCTCAACTTGTTCGTCTCCTTGGAAGGACATACTGGTGTGCCTTTGGTAAAACCTTAAATTGGAACAAATTCTATGTCATACATATGCATGGAAATAAACGTGAAATGTTTTTGATAATTGAAAATGCGATGCGGGTGCAAGTAAACGTTGTTTCTTATGAAAAAAAATTTATATTCAACGATGTGAAACATTCGTGTATGTCTAACCTGTACGATAAGGAGTCTGTAACTTCGGAGATGCAGCGGCCGAAACAGGCCCCCATGACCTGTTAACACACGGCGTATCGCCGTCATCTAACTGATATAGGCGTTCAGAGATCAGTATTTAATTCCACGTGGTAATTAAAGGATAATAGGAAAGAAGGGCGGGCCTTCGTACAGCGTCGAGCGGATATCAAACGCTCATCGCTTTCGTATTATCAGCGGCTGTCAGTTGCACAGTACATCGCGTGTGCACTCCTTGCTCGGTGCAGTTTATGCATTTCAGTTTCTGCGCACGCTTACGTCAAGGCTCCAAGTTCGCCAACGTTTGCGTCACGAAAAGAAAATCATACATACACGCCGTTATACATGAACATACATACGTATGTATTTCTCGTTATGTACGAGAAACTATCATTTTTCTCTCCTACGTTGCAATGTTGTAAATTCAATGCAATCTTCCTTTTTTCTTTAATTCACTAAAAATAACAGCTTCTCATTTTGACAATATTAAATTATGTACACCAGCTCTAAATCTTAGTGCCTAGCATCCTCATGTAGGGACAGCTTTGTTCCCAGAAAACCAAGAAAACTATTCAATGTTTATAATGGACACCTACAAAGATATTTTCGAACAAGGAAAAGTCTGTAGTTACAAGAATACATATACCTTGGAAGAAAGTAACTGAAATATAAATAGCATAAATTTCATAATCAAATCAAATAATGTAATTTAGAAAATTACGATAGATGTATGTAGGCGAAACTGGTTATTGTTTGAGGAATTGGTCCTATCTGCTGATAAGAAAATACGTCAACTAACGAATTCTTTAGATAAATCTTTTACCAAATCGTTGTCGAATTCGTGCACTAGGTGCACTGCAGTTACATACATACATATACATGTGTGCACACACTGATGTGAGATTCGCGCACTCGAAAGTGTTGTTGTCATTTCTATTTAATTTTATGGTTCATGAGAAATAACTGATCACCATTTGGCAAATGGTGCTGCAAAAGGATTGGCAAACGTTTCACGTCCTTACCATGTCGGACTAACAGCTGGAAAATTGTGGCCTCTGTGGTTTGGTGAATTTTTCGAAACGTGACCGACAGAAATACATTCATGCGCGTGATTCGATAAGTTTATTTAGGAGAACGTGTTTCTGATAACCGGAAACGGATAAATTGTTTGTCAAAGTTATCACTGTCACAAACACAGTTTCATTTAGAATCATAAATGGAACAATACTCGCAAACGTTTTACAACCATGAGAAAGATCGTGTAATAACTGTTCTTTAAACGGAGCAACTTTGTTCTTCGTCGGACAACGAACGTATTAGACGACAATTGACATCATGAATACTGTAGTGACATTTATCTCAATATTTATTGTTTTGCTCAATGCCAGATATGGATTGTTGATATCACAACATCCGAAACTTTTGGTGGTATCTTACGATGCCTTCAGGTAAGTTCGTTAAACTCTTTCATCATGAAATAGTTACCAATGTTTCATAATAATCTCTTTTCTTTTGTTTATAGACATGACTACTTCAATAGGAACCTGACACCTTTCATGAATAAATTGAAACATGAAAGCACCTACGCAGATTATATAATGAACATTTTTGTCACAAAGACTTTTCCCAATCATCACAGCATGGCCACAGGATTATATGCTGAAACACATGGTGTAGTAGACAGTGTGTTTTACGACTCTGCTACAGGGAACATTACTAAATATTCTTACAATTTATATCATTATAACAACAAAGTGCTTCCTATATGGGTATGTAAGAATAATCAAAATATTACCTTTATTTTCTGTAGAAAATTATACTATGTTGTTGTTGATAGACTGTTAACGAGAAAGCAGGAGCACAAAGGAGAAGTGGGACAATGATGTGGCCTGGTGGAATTTATGAATATCAAGGAATTTTACCCACATTTGCACATGTATATTTTTTAAAATTATCTTTTAAATAACTTATCACTTTGGCTGAAAATATTTTGTAATCTCCTGTATCTATTTAGAATTTCAACGAGAGTACACCTTGGGAAGAAAGAATAGACACCTTGTTATCATGGTTCACCCATCCCAAAAATCCAATAAACTTTGGTATATTGTATATCGAAGAACCAGATTTCCATGGTCATATCTATGGGATAAATGGTCCCGTGTTTGACAACATTCTGAGGAAATTAGACAACATAACAAAGTATTTGCACTATAAAATAGAACAACACGGCTTGCATGATTTAAATGTTGTTCATTTAAGCGACCATGGTATGGCAGCTGTTAAATTGGATAGGATAATAGATCTAACAAAATATATAAACAGTTCTGACTATAAATTCGTGGGTACTTCACCGGGTTTACACATTTTCCCTAATCCTGGTACGTTGATTATATCTGTTGAACATTGCTTTAATCGACCTTGATAACAAAATAATTTTGTCTCTCAGGTAAAGAAGATGCTATTTATCAAGCATTGAAACAAGCAGCAGAAAAAACAATGACGTTCAAGGTCTATAAAAGGGAAGAGATTCCTCAGAAATACCATTACGGAAACAATACGCGTGTTGGTCCGATTTTTGTTATTGCGGAAGTGGGATATGCCTTCCAGAATCTACTCGAAACCATAGAATATTATAAGAAAACATACAATATTACAGGTAACCAGAAGGAGACGATACGTAACTCCGAATTATTAATACGTATATTATCGTATATGCAATGTTTATTTATAGTAAACAGTGAGTCAGAATTTGGTTTGCACGGCTATGACAACGCGGCGCAAGAAATGCATCCGTTCTTCTTCGCGAAGGGTCCTGCATTTATACCTAAGTGCAAACTGGAACCTTTTAACAATATAGATCTATTCCCACTATTTTGTAAGATACTTGATGTAGAGTGTCCTGCAGTAAATGGTACTTTATCACATGTAACTAAGTGCCTTAAGAAGCATCAAGAGGATGTTACAGTAATTGCTTACAGGATGATAAGTGAGTAACAACCACAATAATTTTTGTTATTAGCTTAACCGTTTATATTCATTCTATTATTGTTAATTAAGCCATAGCTACTACTATCTCGATGACATTAGTGGGGATCATAGCAGCGATAGTAATGTTTTATATAAAGAAACGCCGATTGGGTGCAAGGAGTTACGGGTAAGTATGCACTTGAAATTAACTATTATCGTGTCTCTAATCAACGGCGTAAAATAAAAAAACATTAATTACTTTCGATCAAAATAGTATTGATCTTTTAAAAACGATTTTTTAGAGACAGTGCACTAATATAATATGGTGTTTTAATTTTTCAGGACATATTATCCAGTGGTTGGATAATATGTGAATAATAACAGGCTGTAGATGAAATCTATATACATATTTCGTATTACACATATGATAGTTAAATCGAATGGATTCAAAAACGAATTTTAAAAAAAGCTGATATAATATGAAATAGCATAACTACCAAAGAATAAATAAAGGCAATTTCGATTTCATTTCCAACAGATACAATCTTATTTCTCCAGACTACAAGATAGCAATATATTCAATAATTGTTTTTTAAATAACCATTAAGTTCTGTACTAACACACCAATCGTAATAATCAAAGATAAACTTTTAAGACTCTTACAGTAGTGTATACCGATTTTATGCTAATTTTGATTAGGAAGTTTTTGATAGACGGCTAAGTGAAATATACAGACACGTTCTGAATCAATCAATATACATTGAACTACGAGTAATATCTTTTACCTAGAAATATAACAATAAAGAAATTTCTCATTTATATGGCAAAAAGTATTTTAAAAAGGGTCCTTTATAGCCTACACTTTCCTGTGGCATTTCTTAAACGTGTTCCTTCTTAAGACTGTTAGCCCAAAAAAAAAGAAAAAAGAAATAACAAGACCTTTTGTTTTAGAAGAATACTGGAAGATTTGGAAGCACAGTACCATTGGGATGAAAGATACGATAATCAAAATCCTACTTGCAAGTAAATTTACAATAAATTTGTTCTCAAACTTTTACTTTCCGCTTGATATTTTCTACGGGAGGGCTCGCTTTCTTTGCGCGTGGAAATCAAATTCCATTTTGGATTCCGAGTATTAATGATTTTTTTATTTTTCTTTACAGATTAAACCATTTCCAAGATTTATTCATTATTTCATGTCACACGAAAAGTAGAGGGAGTGTTAAGTATAGGAAATCCCTTTTTCACTGTAGATGACGCATGCGTCATGCGTTTCACGGGCATACGTGACGCCTTTAAACACATATAAATGAGAAAGAGATAAAAGTAATTTCTGTGATAATGAAAGTGCATAGATAGCCTCAATGAACTTCTGAATCCTGTGTACTTAGAATATACATATATGCAATCGTATTATACTGCACTATAGGAAGCGCAAGTTTTTAACAATTTCCATCGATATACTTTCAACGAGCTACTATTTCACTCAAGTATTATAATACTCGTTGATGAATTATGGGTGTTCATGCATGTCCACACTTCTATCCACCAGAACACAATTGTACAAACATCCACGGTTCATCAGATATATCGAAAGTATTCTCTGTTAATATCGGCGGAACCATTAAGACGCTATTCTAGAATTAATGCTCGTGGTGAAATCCACACCACTGACGAAATAAGAGAATCAGTGTGCACAGTATTACTCGAAACTATAGATTGTAAAATAGCTCGGTATGTACATTGCCAGGGGAACACCTTATAGAATTCTAGACCAATCAAATTTATCATTAACTCAACAACGATTGTAAAATATTCGTATGTAAATATAATCAGATGTAAATAAATTACTATTACAGCAAGTCCAACCAACGTTTCCTGAATACTATTTTTATCATTTCTAAAATCATATAAGTATGGTAACGTTGGTTTAAGAAGATTCATAAAATCTCGGACAGCTAAACGACCATCTGACAGTTAATTCGAAGAGAGTCGATTATTTAATCGAAGATATACAAAAAAATGCGCGCATCGGGCGACGTCGAATTATGCAGTCATTTAAATAGGTTTGCACCTATTATCGCTCTGTCGGCGTACAGATTCCATCTTCCGCATATCAGTATCACAATGAGACTCGCGGGCGAACAAACCGCTAATGAATTTTGCAAAGCAATCAATCATCATGAATGAAGAAGAACTATCATTTACTGTACGTTCTTACGTCGAACTTGCGATAATAATTCTAGATGATTGAACATTAGCGACGATAACTGCGAATGCGCATTTATGTAATTCTTCGGATCGGCACACGACAGTCTGAAAACATATGAACAAATAGAAACAAGCTGAACAATCTAAAAGCTCGAAAGAAAAGTATCCTGTAAAGCATTTTCTTATTTTTAATTTTTTTTTCTAGCTCATTTAGAAGGTCAATGTATTACCATTTTTTTTTTGTCCAGATGATCCATTATGTCGCGTTCTCTCCTCGCTGTACCGTAACATCTCAAAATTCAACGGGCTGCAAAATTAGCTACGCGACAGTTTACACAATACCGAGAAATATTTAATGATTGACCCGACCTTGGACGAGATGATGGGAACCCCCAGACGTGTATGGGAAATACCGAAAAACTCGTGAATCCGATTGCCCTGAATTCATAGGAAGCCGCTGTACTAATTTTTCATGGTTTCATTGTCGTGACTCACCGAACAGAACACGTCCCGTCACGCGTTGATGTCTCCATGAATTTTGTCGCGTGTACGCGCCATGTTTGCGCAAAGGACGATCAATCAATGATCTTTTACAACAAGCTCGTACAAATCGTTTGCAGTTTGTAAACGACAATATGTTCACGAGAAGAAATTTAAAAACTACGAGAATCTACACGATTTCCTAGATTTACGATAGTTTAGCCGCAAATTGCAGGAAATTTGTAGCATTGACGGCAGCAAAAAAACATCAATCAGATATCCTAGTCTTTTAATCCGGAAACAATTAATGCAAATGTGCTGCATACCTTGACAATTCTTTCTCGTATTTTTGCGAAGACGTTTGCGCTTGTATGTGCCAATTGCAGGAACGAAGATACAATAAAGAGTTCAGTATTGTGGTCTAATCGGCAGCTGGGGCTACGTAAAGATCACTGTGTCAAAGTCGCGAAAAAAATAGAAATCGTTCGACAGTTGATGCTGATTACACATTACGTATCGACACTGGCAATGCCGTTTGCTACTGATGCATGGTAATTACAATTAGCGCGCGTGCGTCACAGAAGTTACTCCCCAGAGTTTGTAATATTTTCTCAAAACTAAGTACCGTTGATGCGCAACTGTCAGTTGGTCGCCGAACGCGCCCGGAGAAGGTTCGTGAAAGTTAAGTTGATAGTTCTCAGACAGTTATACGCGCGAAGATCGACGGACCAATCGATCGATCGGGCTTCCGAATATCAGTGACCCATAGTAAGTAACACGGGATTAGTAGTTCTCAGTGATAATTAATTAAATTAATATAGGCAAAGCTCCGAGTCCCTATGTCGCGTTGGCTTTCTAAGCAACTTGTTGAAATATTAAAAAACGATAGTTGAATACAATTAATAATCTCGCGTTGCATCGATATAATTTGTTGATGCGCTCGTATTCACGGTTTTTCTCTGTTTCAGAATAGAGTGATCCACGATGCTATCCAGGTGTCTGGTGTTAATTGGTCTGCTGCATCCGTTGGTTCTCGTGATCTCCGCTCAAGGTTTGTGTTTCAAATCATTTGTTCGCCCTTCGAATACCTAAGCAGTCCGTCATGTAACCTTCGTGCACCTTCCTACCGGAAAATACAGGTCGTTTCCCAGCAATTCACTGAACTGTAACAGAAAAATCCGAGTTAGTGGATTGCCAATTCTTTTCGCGCCAGCAGAATAGCGCGGGGAATCCACGATGTGTAAATAGTAGAAGTAATCAATATTTTCTTACATAGCCGGTTCTTTGAGATGAGATAATAATACGTGATCTAACACCGTTACGCAACACGCCGACTTAAATGTTGAAAAAGAGCATTACCGTTCGAAGAAAGTTTTTAACCGTGAAAGAGAAGGTGAGATTTGGCTGGAAGGTGGATTTGACGAAGTGCATTGCAGCTTTCAAGGTTTCGGTAACACGCCGTTGGCTCATTCTTTGTCGTTAAAACGCCTTAAGCTAATAATTCGTTCATCCGGGTTTTTACCTGGAAGTAGCTTTACCTTGAACTACTCTGACGTAGGGCCGTCCGAATAAGACCAAGGTCTGGACCTCCGTATCGGCAGACTGAATGTTCCCGTTAATATGACTAATGTCAGAGGTCGATTGGTGTTAATGAGTGTGTAGCAAGCGTCGCGATAACACGCGTGATTCTTACAATTCGAGTTGGGGAAATTTGGATCAATCATTAAACTCTTATAGCAAGATTGAACGAGTTGTCAACTATGTGGGAACATGTAATATTTTTCGTAGATTCGACAGGATAAAAATAATTAACAATACAGCAGATCTCGTAGTCACGTAACTAAAAATCGTTGCGTCATTGTATTTGATAAAATCCTTTCTTGCAGATCTTCTTTGTAGATCTCTACTACATTGTAGTTTACTTGGATAATTTTAAAATACCTAAACACTACAAATTATGCTCCTAATAACTGGCGCATGATTGATCGTATCGATTACTAATCTGAAATTGGATTCGCAACTTAATCTTCAGCTTTTGCTCGCGCAATTACGTAATCCATAAATATATTTCCCGTAACGAGCGTTTCTGGGAAACGAGTCAATGTCTAGAATAAGTGGAATCTGTTTACCGTTTCCGACCTGAGCCTATCATTATGGTGAAATTATTCGTAACATTGAATATTCATTGATCATTATTTACAAAATGTCGTAAAACTTCGGGTTTCTCAGGAAATGATTCATTTCGTTTGTGAATAGATTCTACCAAGTTTTGATATAGTTAAATAAATTGAAAGAATCTCTGTAAATAATGATACGTAAGCTCAAGTTAAATGTCTCTTTTGAAAGGTCTCGGCGTGGGACAGCAATGCAACACCCCGAGTAACGAGCCGGGCCAGTGCATCGGGATCAGAAGTTGCCAGCCTCTGTTGAACTTGCTGCAGCAGCAAGGCGCCGCAGCCGGCGATTATCTGAGACAGTCGCTCTGCTTTAATGACAACGGTAACCCGATCGTCTGTTGCCCCTACAATCCTAGAGACGGCAAGGAAGTTCCGCCGAACCCTTATGGCCCGTTACTACCACCAAACTGCGGTTACAGCAACACCAGTCACACTAGAGTCGTCGGTGGCATCCCTGCACAACTTGGTAAGCTTATTCTCTATGAAAGAATCAATCCATCAATCTGTAAAATTAATTAGAACGTCATTAAAATTTACTCAGGCTAAACCCTTAATTTTTTTTCGATTAGCTAGGTAATAGTTTTCTAAAGAGCTAATTAATAATCGTTTATGTCTAGGTGCCTGGCCATGGATCGCAGCTTTAGGTTTTCGCAACTCTCGCAACCCTGGACAGCCCTTATGGCGTTGCGGAGGATCTTTGATATCCTCCAGACACGTTCTGACTGCAGCCCACTGTGCAGTAAGGTCGGAGCTCTACATAGTTCGTATCGGAGACTTAAATCTAGAACGAGAGGATGATGGAGCGCATCCGGTCGAAATCGAGATCGAGAAGAAGATCATACACCCTGGCTACAGCACCTCTGGATTCGTCAACGACATAGCTGTTCTCAGACTGGCGGCAGAAGTACCAATCTCCAGTAAGTTCTTCGTTGTTGTATCAACTCACCTTTGTTCATGCTTAACATGATCTTTGGTTTCTCAGGTTACGTATATCCCATTTGTCTTCCGGTGGAGGAGCCCTTAAGGAGCAGCGATTTCCACCGCAAGTATCCCTTCATTGCAGGATGGGGCGCGGTCTCAACCAGTTAGTATTGCTCGTTAACGCTCTAAGTACCCCGTAATAGTAAAGAATAGAGATACAAGTCTTTATGATACTCCGGTATTGAAATGAATTAAATTAATATGTTTTCTGCTTTTACAGAGGGGCCGTCTTCGCAGGATCTTCTGGAGGTGCAGCTACCAGTAGTCAACAACGAAGACTGTCAACAGGCCTATTCTAAGTTCACGAATGCCATTATCGACAACCGTGTGCTCTGTGCTGGATATCTTCAGGGTGGTAAAGACGCCTGCCAGGTAGGGAAGACGTTTGTAAATTAAGTCTGGATTTCATTAAAATCAACTTTAATGGGAAATGGATTTTTACCAGGGTGACAGCGGAGGACCACTGATGTTACCGAAACAATTCACCTTCTACCAAATTGGCGTCGTTTCTTACGGCTATAAGTGCGCCGAGGCAGGGTATCCTGGTGTCTACGCTAGGGTCACAGAGTTCCTCGACTTCATCATTTCCGCCCTACAATAATTCTCAGACACTCAAAGTCTACAGAGATATTTTGAATGGCAAACGAAGCAATTATTATGTGACGAAAGTTTACACTTACGCGACTTTGTTGTTAACTGATACAACATAATGCTCTTAAAAAGTGAAGAGAACTGGATCATATTCCTGTATTCTAACTAGTTAGCTGTAACATTGTTGATTTTTTATTTGAGATTGACGACCAGCGAGGATCAATTAATACAAATAAATTAATGATTAAGTATTTGATACAAAACTACTAACTTTGTTGTTTTATTATTACAACCTAAAAGAAGGATTAAATAGAAGTTGTAATCGATAATTGATGAACAATAGTATTATTTGCTTAAATCGACCACAATCCCTTCCAGTGAATTCTGTACAATCACAATCATCAATTAACCAATAAAATTGGACGTATAATTTTATAATAGTTCTATTTCAATAAGATTCAATTAATAAATCGCGGTACGTTTGTGTCATCGTTGTACATGTGAACGAGACATGAACATTTATTTGTGAACGTTATCGCTACCGATAACTGGGCATAGGAAACTTTTATCTTTTCGCGCGCTAACGAGCATGTTAGTGCGCATGCTCAACGTCAGATTCGGTTAGGATGTCGCTGATACCACTGCGCGTGTTACGTTGTCAAGGTTTAAATAAGTTGACTGTGCCGCTCAGATTGGTAGCTTCCGGCAGTTTCGTTAGATCGCGGTCCTGTTCAGTGTTTAAGAATTTCTACAGAAGCATGTCGTACACGACGGTCGAACGGGGTGCTTTGAACAGCACTGATTACAGGCTTTATTTTAGTGAGTAGACAATGATATAACCTAACCTTCACCTCCGACGACCTCGTGCAAGCAGATTTCATCGTTGGTCGTCTTCCTCTATTTTTGTTCTACATCTATTCATCGAATTGTCCGCGTGATTATTGCATATTCACTTGTCCGAAAGTGATCTTAGTTTCTCCTTTACACGCTTCAATCATATTATATTTATTTTTTTGCATAACAGCTAGCCGTGTCCTCTCTCCATTTTGCATACCGGAAACTTTTTCCCGCTGAATCTCTCTCGTTCTAACAAAAAGTATTCGAACGTTATAGACTTCTCTCTGTCTCTTTTCTGTTCACGTGTTTCACGTGGAGTTAGCATCGCATAATGTCAGCTTGGCATTTGATCTCGGTGAAAGTAAAGTTGAGAATTTATCGATCCGAGTTTCGAACTGAATCGATTACGTTCACGCTTGCGATTCGAAAGAATTACGCTGTATGCTTTCAGATTTATAATAGAAATTCTTTATAGAATCCAATTTTAAATAATTATACATAACCGAAAAGTAAAATTGAATCGTAAAAATTCAATTTTAATGAAGGCAGTTGAAGGTTTTAGATGCGACAAAAGAATGTCTTCCTATTCTGTTTCCCTTTAATTTGAATGTTCAGGTGTTCTATAAATTCAAATACCTTTTATCTAGAAAAATTGTGGTAAAAGATATAAAGCGTTTTTTTAAATATTTTATTTTTGTAGACAGAAGAACTGATTTGGTATAACTCTTTTATGTATTATAGGAAATGAATTGGGACCAATTTCACCTATGCATGACATTCCACTTTATGCTGATGAAGCCAATAAAATAGTTAACGTAATAGTTGAGATTCCAAGATGGACGAATGCAAAGATGGAGATCAATTTAAAGGAAACCTTGAATCCCATTAAACAGGACATTAAGAAAGGAAAATTAAGATATGTTGCCAATTGCTTCCCACATCATGGTTATATATGGAATTACGGTGCCTTACCACAGGTATAAAAATAATTGCTTCAATAGATCACTGATATAATGTCTATTGTTCTAATATTTTTGTTTATCACACAATGCTGACCAAACAGCCTATCTCATAATGATATCATTCAATATAAAGAACAATATCAGTTCCATTGTTGGAATTCATGGAATATCATGAACAATTTTATGACCGAGTATATGTGTAAATAAATACTGATATGCTTTATCCTGATTGAAATTCTGTGAACAATGCCTTATCATACCTATTGTAAAGTTTTAATCTTAGTTCAAGGGCACTCTACTTCTTAGACACATGAATTTCAAACTATATTTACTATTGCAATTGTTATACAGGTTGAGATGGCTTCATAACTAATTTGAATTCTTTTTCAACAGACATGGGAAAACCCAGAAGTATTGGATGAAGCTACTGGTTACAAAGGAGATAATGATCCTATTGATGTCCTTGAAATTGGATACAGGGTATGAACGCATTATTACCATAATTTCCTTAGTTATTTCTAGATTTATATGTAACTAAAAATTTTTCTACTAGGTTGCCAAAAGGGGTGAAGTTGTGAAAGCAAAGATTCTTGGTGCTGTTGCCCTTATCGACGAAGGTGTGTATCAAAAATAAATTCTTTGCATTAATAAAATTTCTTCTAACATTAATTGTTAATGGTTCTAGGCGAAACTGATTGGAAAATCATAGTTATCGATATTAACGATCCTTTGGCCGAACAGATGAATGGTAAGAGTTGTACTGAAAGTATATGCTGTCATAAAACGCGTTATGTAATTGTCTGCACGAACTGTTGAACCCAAAAAGTCAATTATTAAATATATCGCTGCCGTATGCATATATGACGGCATTACTCAATCAACTTCCGCGCACTGATAACAGCGTAATCACGTTTATGACATAGTAGATGACTCATACAATTTCTAATTCTCCTTACGTAGACAAACATACTGTACATGTAAGTTATGTTCTTGTAGATGTATCTGACATTGAGAAACATTACCCTGGCTTGATGAAAGCAACAATCGAGTGGTTCAAGATTTACAAAATTCCGGATGGTAAACCAGAGAATCAGTTTGCATTTAACGGCGAGGCAAAGCCGAGGGACTTTGCGTTACACATAGTGGAAGAGGTGCATCAACACTGGCAGAATCTCATCAAACGGGAAACACCTGCAGGAGGAATCGCATGGTTAGCAAGTTTGCATTATAATAATTTGTTAAAATAATATTTAAAAATATTTGCTAAAAATAGGTTAGCGTAACCGTACATAGTTCTGTACAATGAATTTTTTTCAGTACAAATTTAACAGTCGCGGACAGTTCGTTTAAAGTCAACGTGGAAACTGCCGAAGAAATATTGGAGAAAGCTCCAGAACCACGAGACCCTCAAGCCGTGGAACCGATCGGTGAGTTCGAAATTTAGTTATTTTAATTGTATACTATACATGCTTTTATTTGGTTGCAGTTAATAAAAGTTACTTCATTCCGGCAATACGCAACAAATTATAATCTCGTTCTAAGATTTTAACTGATAACGAGTGGCTACTTTAACCTGTGTACGTAACTTGAAAACGTTAATATTTGATTTCAGTTGATAAATGGCATTACGTACATCTTAAGTGAGAATAGCAGAAGATATGTCTTGCATCGATACATCTTTAGATGCCCGCGCATACTCGTATGTTGTGCTAGTACGTAACGCATTGCCTCGTTTATTATTTTCACGAGGTGGTTCATTCTAAAGTTTTGATACACCTACGTTAGTTCTAAATAATATTTAAACTGCACTGCGTGCACTCTGAACACCAGAATAAGGGGCGCTCAAATATACACGGTAGAACATGACAGCTTGGTTGTACGTTTAGTTTATTATTTATTTTATTGTAGTACTATTGGATCGGTCTACATATACAAAGCTTCTATCTAAGTTTATTTAACAGTTTATTTTTTGGGGGGGTGCAAGGAGAGTTAATATACTCTTATCATAGTTTGTAATATGCTTCTACCGTAAGCATCGAAGAGAGTGATATTATGGTACTACAGAATCTTTAGTTCTTAGAAGAACCTTTAGTTGATACACTGCAGAATTATGTAATGCAAATAAATCGTTTCGATTGTAAAGAACGAAGATTCTATTGTGGTCCTAAGATGTTCCTTTCCGAGTGTGACGAAATAAACACAATTGTCTTCGCAGTTACTTGTAAACTGTACTGGTATTATTTTTGTTGAAAGTCGATGATATATGCTCATACTTCTGAAATGTGTAAATTGGGGGAATAGCGAGCATGGGTTGCTAAAGGTTACCTTAACTCCAAAGAGGAGATCGTTTATAGTTCGTGATCCCGTCGAAGGTGCGTGTTTAGCTACCACATTCCGCAGGAAGCGGTCTCCGAGGAGACATTCGTGTCTGTTTGCTAGTGTGCTTAAACATACTGGCAACGAGGCACATATATTTCGCTGTGTAACACACACATAGCCGAGGAGACGAATCGGTCCTTTGGCGCAATAAATTTCCAAGCGGGTCCGACTCGCGTGGGAAAAAGTGACTTCAAGTTAAAAAATTAAAAAATCGCTATAAACGTCGTTGTAACATAGCTCTTATTAAATAATCACACAACCATCCAAAAGTGTTGTTTATCAAGAAACAGTCATTTTTCGAGCTTGTATAATTTCCTGGTTAAATATTCATTCCAAAATTTGATTGTTTTTCAAAGAATCGTACCGAATAAAGGTTACTAACCGGGGATTTCGCTTTATCAGGCCATGGTTAACCAGTAGTTCCTCGGCGCAGCCATAGAAACCCGGCGAGAGGTAATATTTAACAAATATGAGGTAGCTAGCGCGTTGTCTCCGTGTTTCCCCCCATCCTCCTTTGTCTTTCCCGCGATGCGATCTATTTTGTGGAGGAAATGTCTGCGCGACGCTGTCTTCCTGGTTTCTACTCCCCCGGGAAGTGTCCGTGCACTTCCACCGAGGAAAATAGCTGTGGGCTAAGATACAGTGTAGGAGACGCGCGGCAAGAAAATAGTAAGACAAATTGCCGCGACAACTTTCCACTCGAAATACAGGCCTGCTTTTATGTCTCTAAGTATCTTCAAAGGAAGAACGAAAGTTAAAGGAATGGTGGAAAGCCCCTAGCCCCGCTTATGTCCCGCACCACTAAAGTCTTCACTCGTAACTTCCAAAAGTATAGGACACGTCCCGTGTAACCGTTATCACTCTGATCCCGTAGCCACCAACTATAACATTAAATTACCTTCGTGGCCCGATAATGGCAACGATCTCATTTCGTGGCTTCGCGTTTAAATTCTCAGTCTTACCGCACTTGGTCTGTCATCCCTTTTAAGACGTATGTCGTCATAGTGGTCCTATCGGAGTCACCTGTCTGTCCCCAAGGATATAATTTGAATATTTCGATCATTCGTACATGCCCCTCTTTTATCCCTCAACATTTTAAGAAGACTTTATGTGTAAAGAGTTAAGATTAGTCGATAAATTTCCACGTCATTTGCTGTCATATTTGACAAAGCTACCGCCGCCATTTTTTAAAATGGACAAATAAATCATGGCGTAGTCCGATGGAAACACTACGAGGTGCTCGTTAACGTCAAAATTCGTCCCCGTGATTGTTTATAACATTCGACGCGACACGACTGTCCGGTTAGAACAAAAGAAAGGCGAGATTCATTTTCACGTAGGGTCATTTATCAAGTAGTCACTAATCCCCGACCGGGTCACAGTGGAAAAAGGTTTCCTCTTACGGCGTAATATCCCGCGGAATTCCACGAATTCTTTTTAGCCATTATCAAGAATCTGCTGTCGCGATCGAATTCCCTGCGGGCCCTAATTAATCGTGATCTGATTCGCTGTAATTAACGAGATTCGGTACGTGTCTTATCGTATCAATTCTCAGTAAATCAAAGAGGTATTCGACCAAAGCCGTCTACGGCAATTGCGCATTTAAAATATGTACATCGCATATTACGTATCGAGCAGCAGAAACGATTAGTTTGTATTCATTTAAAAAATGACAAGACAGCATTTATCAGTTCTTCACTTTTTTAGTATAAACAAGACGAGAATAATTACAAAACAGAATGTATGTACATGCAAGGAAACTTTCCGATCAAGAATTTGATTACCGATTATGAATGACACCTCGTGGTAAAAGTGCGAAACAATAGCGTTACGAGGTAGCCTCATCTAGCGTTCTAGTACGTAACTCGCTCAGGATCATTTGTCAGAGAGTCTCTAATCCGAGTCAGTCAAGAGTCAGGTATAAAAGAAGCAATGGGAAATGAATATGGAAAGAAAAGAAGAGAAAAGGAAAGAAAGAAAAGAAAAGAAAGAAAAGCTTGCCAGGTCGGTCGGCTTTCTGTGCTGGTATCCGGTGCGAGACTGGATTCCTTCTCTTCTCCGGCGTGCCCTCCTGCCGAATTCCCCGCGCCCGTTCTTCTCTCTCGGTCCTTGGCCGGCTGGCTCCTTTCTCTCTCCTCCTCGCTCTCTCACACCCTCATTGTCTCTCATTCTCTCCGATCTCTTTCCTTCGCGAAGCGACTGGCAACACCGGGTAGGCGAACCGAGGCAGGTGGAGGTATTGACTGGCGCAGCGTAGCACGCGTTCGCGCTCGCGCTCGCCTCAGCTCAGCTCAGCCTGCCTCGCTACCGGAGAGAGTCGTCGAAGGTAGACGTAACCCGTGGCGAAAGCAACAGAGAGAGAAGGGTAGTCCAGTTTATGTACCTGGCCTAGCGTCCCTCCCCATCATTCGCCGGAATCCGACCAATGAGCGGCCAGTTGCCTGTGGTAGTGCGGCGTCGCCTAACTCCGTTCGCGCACTCACAACTCGTTCGACCGTCGAGCTGAACGTTTCCGCTCTTTCGAGGAGAAGCTGCGCCGGCTAAGTTTACGTGCGCGCCTTTCGACGTGTACCCCGTCGCAGATATCGTCCTTACGTCCGTTCGGGTTGATTAGACGTGGCCGGTGTTTGTCGTGCACGTGTCGCTGTTCCGCGTTCCTTTCCCGGTTTCAGTTTCGGTTTCGTCGCTGTCTCGGTCTCGGTCTCGGTTCACGGTGCGTTCGTCGACGGCGCGTTCTCTGTCCCGCTCGACAGACGAATAAGCCATGCGATTTTCGTGGGTGTTCGTGGCCACGGTGTTCCTCGTTCTCTTCACCGGGGCCAAGTGCAAGAGGAAGTTCGACGGTGATTTCGAGTTCGCCGAAGAGGTGAGTACCGTTCGCTATTATCAACGGTCTCACGATTCCCTATTTGCCGTTCGCGTTCCCTGCGCAATCGTGCCCGCGGGCTATAACAGAGAGCATTCGTTTGATCTTCTCGCTGACGAATCTGCAGCGATGGTTGATTTCGAAATGCACCGTGCACAATGGACGGTGAACAGCTTGTCAGCAGGATCGCGCGAATCGTTTCTACAGTTTGACGTCTCGCGTCGTTGTTTCCTTTTCCAGCAAGTACGCGGTGATCTCGATTTCCATTTCTTACGCAATCGTGACGGGTATTTAATCTCGTATTTGGTTCGTCGATCGCGGAGTAGCATTCTAGATGAAGGCAGGCCAGTTTCGAACGAAGACGTGGGAAAAAATCAAAGCGCCTTCGATTTTCGAATTGTTTCTCGATGACAGATCGAGCGCGTGTCGAATCGGCCATAGCTGTCAGGTTGGCGGGTAAAGCAGGCGGAGCCGATAGTTTTTCAAACGGAATCCAATCGAAATTCAACCGGTTTTACAAGGGTATTCCGATAAAACTGAAAGGTTGAATGCCTCCGTCACAAAGTTCCTCGATGAAAACGACACGGACCGTTTTTGATTTTATCGTTCGATCGTGTGTTTGATTGAGACCGTAATAGTATCTCGCGCGACATTCTACGCGTTTTCCCTCGTTTTTCGAGGGCGGGGCAGCATGCCGGCGTGCGAATAATTTCAGTTGATTTGTAGAACACGATGTTCATATTCCACTTTAATGTAAGTATGCCTGTCGAATGTACGGTTGTGATCGCGGTTGATTAGGTAGCTAGAGAAAGACAGGACGCTTTTACTTTCACGTAACTGGATCGCAGCCGCGTCCGATGCAACTTATCGATGCGATTGTTTATTTTCTTGCACGCCGACGATCGCGTGCTCGCTTTCTATGCGTTCGATACCCCTGCGCAATACCTGGTTAAACGCCACGATCGGAAACGATCGCGTGCGTGTTTCATGCGTGCTCTCGCCGTGTGACGCGCGCTGCGCTGCATCCTGTGGTGCATCCTGCGGTGCACCATATGCTTCCGCGGCGAACGATTCAATGTCACGAAGTTATTTGAACCTCGGCCGTTTATACGATGATCTTATTATGTTCATTGACCCCATTTCGAAAATGTTCCTTTAAATCTTTACGTTACTACTAGACTGCGGGTTTCTACGCATTTGCGAAATGAATGGATTCGGAAAGAGATGCACTACTCGATGATATTTCTAATTGTGCATAAATCAGGATTATACAGGAGTAGAATTTTCTAAATATGAAAGTTATTAATCTTTGTCATGGTAAATAGAAAATTCCTCCTCCAACTAGAAACTCGGGCGAAGTTTTAATTAACGCGGTCGAAGAAGATAGCAAAGATGATGAAAGTCTTTTAAAGGCAGGGAAAGCGCGACGGATGGACGGGTCCGCTCGGACCCCGGCGTCGCAGGCGAGGGCCACTCGTGGCAAGAGAATTTAGCAGGTGTATTTCCGTTTCCTCGTCGCAGCGACGGCCGGTAAATCGGAACAAAAGAGTGTGTTCGGGTCGTGTGTTCTCTCGGTAGTTAGCATTGTTTCCAAGATGCGGAAAGTCTTGGTCTTGATACACGGGCGGCACTCTAAATTCATGAAGCGGCGCTTTCAGCGGCAGCTGCCCCAATTTCGCGATTGCTGTAACGTCATAACTCCGCGCGTAGGTGCGCTACAGAACGGTGGCGGCCCAAGACTCTTGACCCTCTTATCTTTCTACGTTTCACGATTCTCCAGCCACCATCTTTTCCCGTCTTTTCTCCTTTTATTTGTGTGTACCTATTTGTGTGAAAATATGTATAAGCGAGCGCGAGCGTGTCCGCGACCGGGACGACCTTTTACGCCGTCCGGCGGTGGAGGGTCCGTTTTTTGCCGCTGTTATTGTTGAACCACTTACCAATAATGCGTCACTCGCTTTCACAATAATCGCGTCTTTCTCTCTCTCCCTCTCTCTTTCTCTCTTTTTATAGTTGCCTCGCTAGCTAGTCGCCGAGCTCGAATTGCTCGATTCCGCAATTTTCCCATCGCGAGAAACGCAATTCTCATTCGCGGGATTTCTGATGAAATTCCCACCCGCGCCGAGCCGCGCCGCGCCGCACCGGCCGAATAACTTTTCAAATCTTTATTCCCGGGAATTCTGTTCTCTGTTACACCCCCAGGGTAATTTGTTTCCGACGCACGTGTCCCTGTTGCGAGACACTCGGCGTTCGCCTTTCTTCCCCGTTTTCTTACCGTAGCCCGGCCGCCCTTTGACCGCCCGCGGTTTCTGCGAGAATCTGGCTCCGTAATTACTAGACTGCGAGTTTCATGCACTCTCCGATTCCGCGAGAACTCGGTTACAATTCTCGTTCCCTTCCGGGGAAGACAATTTTCCATCTGCTCGCCGCCGCCGCCGTCGCCGCCGCATCTTTGCGAATTCTCTATGAGGAACGTGAGTTCGCGCGCCTCGCGGATCCGGCGTGCTCGGAAACGGCCCGAAAGTTGCAGCGACGTTTTACACGGCCGGGATTTAAACGGGCGAATCCGTAATCGCTTCGGTCCCGCATCCGCGCGTCGGATCGAATATTCATGAGCCCGGGGAGCTACTTAATATAGTTAATTAAATTAGCAATTCCTTTTTGCGCGACCGGTTTCGAACCGTTCCCCCGGACTCTCTGGGTTTGCTCGCGGAGTCGCGAGAGGAAAACTCGCGGCCCGTCGTCGTTCGGCGCACAGCTTATCGATCGTCGAACAATTTTAAACGTCGCCGGGACACGGCTAGAGAATGACAGCGCCTTGGAAACGTGTCTCGAAATCGATCGCGCGCGACTAACCAAGGCGGACCGAAAACGGCAACTTTGCTCAACCGTGAACACACCTGCAGGTGGAATCCGCGCGCGCGACCACCCGAGTTACGACATCATTTATTTAGGATTACCAAAGCGAATCGATCGGACGCGATCCGGTTACCATTATCTTACATCTGAACGTCCCCGGAGGGCGGTGACCACCCTCTCTTCTTCTTCCGACCGCGGAAAAATCGCGAACCTCCGACGCGGTCCTCCGCAGCCTGCATACCCGGTGGCCCACGGAAATCTTTATCATTGTCTGCCGCGTGCCATTTTTTTTATCGAACTATTCCACCGTCGATATTTCTGTACTCTCGCCAACGGTTTTATAACCGTTGAAAGGTTACGCCGCGCGTTGATTCGCGATCGCCAGAGGAAAGGGTTATGCAGAAAAATCGGTGCAGGGCGGGTAGTATGCGTAATCGCGAGTCGGTCCTTGTGTACAGGTGTTCCATTATCCGGGTAAGTTAGCGGGCGGTAGGAGTCGACCTTTACGAGCGCGCGGCGAAACGACGTTCATTACGGCGAGGTTATTGCGGATCGCGGCGGTGCCACCGTTGTTTTGTAATTTCAATAATCGAGCCAGCAGCCTTGTGTGTCGCGAGCCACTCGGCTCGAATTGCGAGTTCGCGAGCGGTTTGCGGAATACGCACGCCGTCTCTTTCCTCTGTTTTCCGTCTCTTTTTCGTCTTCGCCTCTCCCCCCGCGCGCGCCCCGCCTCTACGGAGAAAATCGATTATCCCCGACGACGTAATGGAAAAGAATTCCCTATCGATCGCCGCCGGCTAACACTCTCCTTCTGTCTCTGCATGCGCTCGGCTCGGCTCGGTTCAGCTCGAAGCGGCGTGACCCAGTGCCGCGAAAGTAAACGAATGTACCTACGCTCCGCAACCCGGTCGGTCCTTCCGCGTGAGCCATTGTTAATTTTCTTCGCCTAAATTGCTAGTAGCTCGTCCGACCGCGGCGATTCCTCTCGTCGCCGCTTCTTCCGTCGGCTCGGCTCGGACGGAGTTAATTAAATCGCTATCGTACAGGTCTTGAACTCTTTTTGGTCTCCGGTTGGTCTTCCCTTGTCCCGTTGTTTATTAAACGCTGGGTTAATTTAATCGTCGTTAGACATAAGCGAAGTCTTAGATCGACTAAGATCTAGATACGAATGGTCCGATCCCCGGCGAGCTCAGAAAAGTAGGATTCAAAGCGCAACAGTCGAAATCCTCGAAGAGCAATGAAACGGTAATAGAGTCTTCCCGCAGCACTTTCAGCTCGGCCATTTGCTTTCGCGCTGAACGTTGCGGAAAGAAAGAAAGGAACGGGGAAGAAAGTTAATGGGTTCCCCGCTTAACGATCTCGCTAATTGATACGGCCCGCAAGTTTAGCACCCTCGGCGTCGATCTCCTTCCTCGCCGCGCCGAGTAGAGCCGAGTAGCGCCGCGTTGCGCCGCGCGCAGCGCGCAGCGCAGGTCCCGCGGCTGTATCGAGATCAAAGACAACCCATTTCCATAATTACGATTTACTGTTTCGCGAACTACGGCTCCGGGCCGAGGAACAACAACAACCGGAAACGATCCTCGGGAACCACCGATGTTTTCCACCCTCGCGCTCTACACCGCGAATCAAACGTATCGCGGGGGGTACAGTGCCTCGAAAAAGTAGCGTAACTATATTTTATAGAACAGGCGATATAATTCGGTCGACGTTGTCGTGCATCGCGTTTTATTTACGAAACCGGTACGACAATATCGTCGTTGTTGCAAAGCAACGTGTGTCAGCCGCGTCTAATGCTCGGTGGTCGTAGCGTTAATGGAACATTGTGGCCAATTTACCGAGCATTGTGCAACGGAGGATTCCCATTCGCCCAGGCAGTCGTTCCGTATACATTAACGTCAGAACGGATTGCATAATTTTCTGCAACGTTAAGACGCCGTTAGGAATAATTGAAGGAACGTTTGAGAGCCGGATAAAACGCGCTGGAGAATACATAACGTATAAGGTGCTCGTATTTATTAATTAATGTTGATTAAATTGAATGGGGCTAACGTTGCATGCAAATTGGTTGCACGCACGAGTCAAACAGGTTCATTTTGGCTTGAATAATGCGGCGCGGCGCGGGTCTAACGCGTTATTCATCGCGTTAATTAGAAATACCGAGGGTTGAAAATGGAAACCGTCGTCGGCGCGAATTTTCGAGTAATTTTTGCGAAAGTACCGGCTGCTTTTGCGAGGCATTGTACACGGAACACGGCGACTGTAGGACGAGCGCGCGCGCGCGGGGGTGGGTGGCCCACTCGAGATCACTCGATTATCTCCTTTGTCGCGGGCGCCCACTCGACTGAATATATCCTGCTTTATCCTTCGGCCTGCTCTCACCCGTTCGTAACCCTTCCCAACCCTTGGCAACCCTTCTCCCCCGTTGTTCGGCATCGCGAAAGAATAAACCGGCCGCGCCGCCAAAGCTCGAATGCAACCGGGATATTGCGGCGCGCGCGCGCGCACGCGCGTGCCCGAACTCTAGAGAAAAACAACCAAAGGCAGGGAAAGCGAGAGAGAGAGAGAGAGAGAGAAACAGCAGGAGAAAAAGAACGAGCGGAGGTGGGAGTGCGCTGGCCATTGTTCGAAACGTCTTCTCAACAATTTTATAATCGGCGCGGATAAAGCACGGAATTGTATTCTCGCAGGCTTTCCTTTCTCGCGCCGCGCTGGTTACGATTACGGTTTCGTTTCGTTTCGCCTTCCTCCTGGAATTCCGCGTTTCATTATCCCCCTCGGAATGGGCGAAGGCGGGGGGTGGCGGAACTTCTTAACGCGTTCACGGCCCGGACATCCAACGGTGCACCGGCGGAACAATGGCTTCTTTAGGAGCAATAATAAGCAGTCTTCTCTTGGCCAATTTTACTCGCGACGCTTTATTATCATCTTTTTACCCGGCACGCTTTTTACTCGTCGTTGCGAGAATCCGATTTCGATACGATATTCGCCCCTTGATACCTCGTCTCTCGAACTGTGGATCAATTTGGCTCGGTACCGTTTTTCTTTTCCCGTTCTTTCGCGAGAGATTCGTACTCGTACAAACGGCCCCGTCACCCACGCGTGTCAAGATCGCAGATAATTGAACGGAGAAGAAGTTTTTCAGCGATGCGGCGCAGGGGTGGGCACGGGGGGTGACGATAAGTAGCCTCTCCTGGATCGGTTTCCTCGATGGAAATAAGGATCGATGGAGCTGCGATGTATATTCATGACTCTTTTGCATCGGCTGTTTCCGCTGAAGAGTCGCTAGAGCGCTTTTAATCGGCGATAAATTGTCCCATAATTAAAACGCGGATAATAGAACCAGTGTCGTCGCTTCCCGTAAACACCCACGCGTCGCTAAGATTAAATTCCCGATGAGAACAGTCCTCGCAGCAGCAGTGGCAGCAACGTCTTGATTAAAATAGTCGTGAAACAGAGGGGATGGAATTGACGATCGGAGGAGCAGCTTCCGTGGGACGAGTTTTCTCGCGCCGAAAAAATTCATGGTTAACGTAAAAAGAAGAGGAGCTCGTTCTCTATTACATATTTCACCGGAGGACGAAAGGTCGTAAAGGATCCTCCGTAAAAAAGAAAAAAAACGAAACCGCGGTAACACTTTGGCGGCGGCGGTTTCGCGGTAATTCTCGAAAGACGATTGTTCTCGTAGAACAATTACTAATCCCGGCGAGATGTAAAGTTCCGCGATCGTTTCGTCCTGCGGCGATAAAGCGTGGCAAAACCGGCGAACGGGGGGGTTATTCGAGGCTCTTAATTTCCGCGGGCAGTCATTAAGAGACGAGGCGCGCGCGCGCGCTCGCACGGCTCGAACACGCCTTTCATCATAATTTTCGAGGCATCGCATCGGCCGGCAAACATAATCCCGGCAAGCATATTTATGGCGAGCCGCGCGTTCGCCCTTTGAAAACGCGAATTCACCCTTTATAGGTCGCTACAAGGTGTTCATAAGCTCGAATTTATTGCGCGCAACAAACCATCTCTCTCTCTCTCTCTCTCTCTCTCTCTCTCTCTCTCTCTCCCTCTTTGTCTCTCTTTCTCTCTTGGTTTCTCGCCGTTCTTCGGGGAGAGCTTTTGTATCAGAATAGCTCTTAGCGCGAAATAAAGTGGCGCGAGCACACTGCGTCGAGGCAAAATCTCTCGCTCCTACTCTGCGAATTTCGTTTCTATACAATTCTTGCCGAGCAGCCCCTTAATTGGCGATAGAGGGAACTCGGCGAAAGTCCCAGCATCCTCTTTGGACCGGCTGGATTTCAAAATTGGTCGTAGCACTCGGAGAGAGAGGATCGCCTCTAGTCGCGAATAATTGTCGCATCCAGCAGAGTTGGATGCACAGTAGCGGACGAAAGATTAGGACGAAATGAAGGAGATACTGGTACGAAAAAATAATCTTTCTTCGCCACTCCAATATTTTATTATTAATTTCTTCGACGTGGTGGAATGTACAGTATTTTTAAAGTAATTCGGGCACGTGAAATCATAGCAACCAAAGTACATATATTGTTTTTCGCGGTCCTCTCCAACTCGCTGAACCATTTTCTTCGAGGTCAGAATGATCAGAAGTCCGTCTTCCTTCCTAACGACTCGCGCAAAGTTCGCAGCTCAGGTAGCTGCGGTCAACTATATCGGACCTTTTTCCCCATTTTCTCTAGAAAGCGCGTGACGTCAGGCGGGGTCGCTCTTCTATTTTCCGGCCGCGGAAGAATATTTTTAACTGCTTTGTCGCTATAATCGTCGCGCCCGGAGCGATCAGCTTCCCGCGGCGCTGCGGGCACTTTCAACCAATTCTCAAAGAAGATTTATAGAGCTGGTAACGCGAAGACAAAGAGAGAGAGAGAGAGAGAGAGAGACTGTTTCACGGTTCGCCAGGTCCGGGGGGCACGCGGCCCAAGAACGTCGCTTTAACTCGATTCGCTGATAAAACACTGCGGGAGAGAGAGAGAGAGAGGGGAGAGGAAGAGGGACAAGAATTTTGTTCGAAAATCGGCGAGACACACGGGTCTCGTTCTATTCCCTGGGGAATAATTCAGACTCTTTATTTTTATATTTGCCTGAACCAGTCATCCGAAAGTATTGACACAGGGCTCCCCCGATCTCCAGGCATTTTTCCCTTCCTCGTTCGTCGAAGAGACCAATCTTTTTCGAGTTAGTCGAACGCTCGGCAGCTTCGGACGTTTTATTTCTCCGCCGGTAGCTTCTTTTTTATCGCCGGCAACTTCGAGGGTAGATTTCACCTTCCTCGAACCAATTGCTCCGTTCTACGCGGACGAGGAGGGCTCTCGCCGGAATCGGTTCGGCCGCGATTAATCCTTTACCGAATGCGAAATCATTTTCAGCCAGCTACGATCTCCGCTTGATCTACTCGATGAAATAGCTCGAGGATTAACTCGAGGATACGAAGCGATGGAATAGATAATCCGTACAGTTTTTGACTCGCGATCTTTCGAACCGTAAGCAAGTTGCACCCGATTTTCGACCCGCGGTGAAATCAATCAAAGATAGGTAGGGCTCGCGACTACGCGGGTATCGGTTAGAAAAAGAAATGCAGCTACAGCTGGTTTTCGACCCACGGTCAAACGTATCCGGCTTTTCGCCGCACCGTTGCATTCCGATGTACCGCTCTTTGAGCTTGATTTGTTATTCCGGTCAAGGAATCGATAGAACACGACGGGATCGAAGAAGTTCCCGGGCGTGGGAGTTTCCTCGGAAGAATTTGACGTTTCCCATGGCCGAGAATGGAAACAGGTTGGCCGATCTAACCCAGACCTGATCACGAAGGATCGTTCGGTTCGCGGGACAACGGCGTTGTGCGTTCTGGTTCTGGTTCTAGTTTCTGGTTCTGGTGCAATGCAGCGAGAGACAGGTGGAGCGAATCGCCTCGTAGATTGTAGATGCTAGGAACGCCGGGAATGCCGACCGACACCTTTGCCAACGCTTGCCAACTCTCCTCCGTGTCACATCCATTCACTTTGCGATCCGATCTCTCGCCTCCTATCGTTCCACGCCGGCCTCCAAATATTAAATCGCGAGCTTTTTTTTATTCACCGGGACCGATCTCTCGGCCCGAATGCGATCTTCGACCCGATCGCGGCAGAAATTAAGAGGAAAAAAAATGCTGGCGTTTATTGGAACGTGTACGGATTGAACGAGGCGGAGTCGCAGCAATTTTCCCTCACGTTTTCGCTGAAGAGATCCCGAGATTCTACGGGATCGAAGTGGTTAGCTATCGCGAAGCGATGAAAACGCATCGGGAATGTTGTTAATGAATCGAACGAACGGGGGACGGAAGTGGCGTTAAACGCGTTCGCCGGGCAAAAATATGAGCGCCCCACACGCGGAAGTCGCTCGTTAACGACGGAACAACTGTTACCGTTGATTCTGGCCCGCGCTTGTTCGTTTCATTAACTTTGTTTTTCCCGGCCGCGGAGCGCAATGAGTCACGATCGAACCGAAAGAGATTTCGCGCTTTTTTATGTAGGTCGCCGGATTTAATTCGTTTCGCGCGGTCGGCGAAAAAATAGTGGGTGGCTTTCGGAAACAAGAGAGAGAGAGGGAGAGAGAGAGAGAAGGAAGAAATGCAGGGAAAAAATATTTCGAGCAATCTGCGCGAGCTATCACGGCCGGCGATTTGCATTTCTATCGCTGCATATTTATCGCGACGAGGATTTCCCAGGGTATTTTTTAAAATTAATTAGACCGGGTTACCCGAGACGCACGTACGTTCTCTCTCTCTCTCTCTCCTCTCTCTCTCTCTCTCTCTCTCTGGCCTGGTATTTACATCGGACCACTTATCGTGACGCTTAAATCCTCCGCAGCGGCGCTGCGCGGCGGTGCGCGAACCGACTCCCGGAATAAAATATTCAAGAAGGAGCCAGTCGTTTCCCTTTTTGCGAAAAATTCTAGGTATCCTGGAAAAAGGAAACCGACGCGACTTCTCGTTCCGGAAAAATGCAGCAAATTTCGAATGCATCCGACAGACGTTGCCGTGGGCTGAAAAAAGTCCCGCGCCGGATCGAACACTTCGTTGCTTCCGATCGGTGTTCGAACGTGCTTCGAAATTCCACCGGATTCGATGAACACTCGAAATGGGGAGAAGCTGTTTTTTTTTTCTCGAAATGCCAGGCTATTAATAACCGCGTCTTTGTTTAAGTATGCGGTCAGGGCGTGGGCCGTTCGCCTAACGAGCGTGCAAAGTAGTCGCGCGACGATCGTCGATCGTCGATCGATAGGCTCTCGGGATCGATACGTGGAAAAACGCGTGGTCGGATCTATCTTGGCTCGAATTGCCGGATCATCCACGGATTCCTGAGTCACCGGCGGAGCCTACGCTCTTTTTATTCCGTTTCACTCAGTGGCCACACGGCATTCCTCCGCTCCAGAACTTCAATTCGAAATCACAGCGAGGAATAATTGCCCCGGTCGCGGCTAACATCATAGAGATCTTTTCCGCTCCGTTCTCATCGATCAACGATTTCCAAGTTTCTTACGGAGAGAAAGAATGCGGTGGCGCAAACGGGTTTCCAGGCGCGGCCCCGCGCGACGTCTCACCGCGAGCTAATTATCGCGGGTCAGAATTTGTCAGGACCGGTGGAACGATCACAGAGCCCTTCCGCGACCTGAAACCTATTTAGCGGGCCTCCGGCACTCGCGAATAATTCAGAAACGTTAGGCAGCGACGGTGCCGTGCCGCGTTCCGCCGTGCCGTCGAGAGCCGGTTACCGAATTTAGAAAGGCAGAGGCCGACCTTACTCAGCCAGTCTCGCGAAATTTACATCTTTTGTGCTCTCTCGCAGCATCTCGCTCCCTCTCCCCCTTTTCGTCTTTTTTCCGCAGCGGCCTTTTCTTTCAGAAAGTCACTCGTAACGTCAGCTTCCTCGGTCGGACCTTCTCGCCGTTCCTCGCCTCGTCTCGCCTCGTCTCGCCTCGTCTCGCCGCGCCGGTTCCCGCGGCGTTCCTACGTTTTATACAGATTGAATTTATGCGCCTTTGAATTCCGCACGCCTCCGCGGATACTTTCGGTCGAAAAGCCGCCTCTTTTCAGTCGTTTTTTATCCCCGGGATTTCCATCCTCGCGCCACGCTCCGCGAGGCCGCAGCCACGGACAGGAGGATACGCTCGTGTGGCTCCTGGATCCCTATCCTCGCGCGATCCATAATACCGCGAATTCGTTTCTCGATCGCGGGATCTGCCGTTATTTTCGACGGGATACGCCTCAAAGGGAGCGCGAACCCGCGGAGCTCTGCGAGCACGCTGCGAACAACGATGCACCACCCACTCGAAACCCATCGATAGTTTCCTCGCGCTTAAGTTCTCTCGAACGCAAATTTTTACGATACGGTCGACCATTCCGCAACACGATAATTCGCGTGGTTCTGCAATTTTCGGCAAGAAAGTGGAGCAACCGTGATCCCACCGTGCCGCGAATTGCAGGGGAGGTTAGAAGATCGCGCGCTACTTGGAAACCCAGTTAAAAATAACCTTCCGGGATTGTTGGAATTTTTCGAGCGAATTTTTCCGCAAATATTCGTCGAGAGGAGCGTTTCTGAAAAGGCTCCACTCGGCGGACAAGCTAATCCGGGATTCAGGGGCGAAATCTACTGTTTAACGAGCTACGGTAGGATTTATTTTTGGAGGAGGCAGAAGGGAGGTGGTACCGTCGGGTCGTGGGGAAGGGTTGAAACGGTAGTTTCTTTGGGCTTAGGTGGTAGCCGGAGTTCCACGAGCGATACATCGGCCCCCGGTGGTTCAAGAATTAACACCCGGGCTGGGCCGGTTCGAAGAAATCCTCGAGATTAGGGAGCAGGTGAATCACTCCGGTCCACGGTCGGTCCCGAAGCGTACTACGTGTGTTCCCTCGTCCATCTTTGCTCGGCGCAGTTGCTCAGGACCTGACAACCTTTAAATTGCCGGAGGCCGTTTCCACCGGCGAACTTCCCACCGGTCCTTTGTCTTCGCGTTGATCCTGCCAAGCCTTACGACCGATAGTTTTCCAATTTTCGAAAGACGTCGGCTGTCTTTCTCTCTCTCTCTCTCTCTCTCTCTCTCTCTCTCTCTCTCTCGGCTCCTTGTCGCGAGATGTCGATTTGTCACGGGCGTCGATGAACAAGATACGCCGCAACGATGCGCTTTATCCTGCTCGAGTGGCCCCGCGCCTTTTGTCCTCGCTTCCTGCTCCAACTCGCGGCGCGACGTCGCGACCGCGGCGCGCTTGACGGTCGCGTCTCTCGCGAGGAAACCGGTTTCCCAGAACCCTCTGCGATCCTCCATTCCACAAGGCAACCTATCGATTTCTCCTCGCCGGTTATGTCACGTCAGAAAATGTTCCGCGGAACGACGCGAGCTCCGCGATTTATCGCGTAATTAGACAAAAGACGGGCCCCGAGGATACCCCGATTACTCGGCAGCCGCGGTCGCTCGACGAATCGAGCCGATCGAAAGCAGATCGATCGTTTTCGAGCCATTGCTAGGATCCCGACATTCGCTCTTTCAAATTTTTATTATATTAAATTAATTTTTGGGACTTTCGTTGGTTCCTTAAGAGTTTCTGGGTCTTTGTAACTTTGTCAAGTCTTTGGAATTTCCATGGAGGTTCCTAAAATTTGTAGAACTCGTTGCGGACTTTTCGGGAGGCCCGGGCCTAAAAATTTCCCTCGAGACGCCGGGCAAACATTCGAAGCCGACCATTCATCGTCTCGGCGAGCAATCCGAGGCAAAAGGATAATGGACGGGTATCGTTTCCACCGGCACGCGAATTAGGGTTGATATTCTCGCAGCCAGCGTTTTTCTACGCGCGCACCCAGCCCACGATATCGTGACGGGACACGCCCGCGGAGTTTCACGAACTGCTCCACCCCCCGTCGAACAAAAGGGGAACAAAAAGCAGTCGGCGGCGTATACGGTTTCTCTTGGAAGATTCTTGATTCCCCGAGAGTTATGTGTCTCTCCGAATGTTTTCCCTCGTTCTAGTCGAGTTTCCTTTAATGCTTTGGTTAACGTTCGAACGAGGCTTCTTTTGAGACGGAGTAAATTGTGGGCGGATCCTCCCCGTCCCCTTTGTAAGCGAAGTTTCTTTTTGCGCATTGTGTCGAACGTTTTGCGTCATCGCCGGATTTACTCGAGTAGAATTCGATTCTACGACCTCGTTCCTCAATAGAATCGTTTGCTTCGTTCTACGAAAACGTTCCGGAACGGTAAAGAATGGAGTTGTAATTATCTGTCCGTATGGAAGAGACGTTCGATCGTCGATTTCGGAATCGCCGCGCGACGTCTTTATTTCGCTCGAATCGAAACAAAATGTTGTCCGATAATCCGTCGAGGAGATCCGACGAATAAAAATGGATGATTCGCGGATCTTAAATTGCGATCGAGGATGGACCGAAGGAAGCGCGAGCGTGTGCTTCGATACCCTTGAGGAGGAAGGTTCTCGTCGGGTGGGCGCGTTGGAGACAGGTGCGCGCGGAGGTGCGTGTGCAGGGCCCTAGTCACGCAATCCGAGCACACAAGAAACCGCACACTTATCACGTTCTCACCGGCTGGCTGGCCGGGGGATCGTTGACGTGTCGGGCAGCTTACAATTTTATCACGGATTATATTCTCTAATGAGCAACGCGCTACCCTCGTGTGTGCCCCTTTTTACGCGGCGCGCACCCGACGTTCTCTCACGCGACGGAAACAGCCCTTAAGAAGAAATCTGTGCACCCCTTTTCGACGAGTGTTTCGGGGCGCGGACTTCGCCGCGGCGAATCCGGCGACGCGTCGCAAATGAACTTCCGGTGCGTTGATCTTGCCGCTTCCTCGATCGTTGCCGACGGTCGCCGCCGCGCGACCGTCGAATCTTTCTCGCGCGAAATGAATTTTTCAACGATTCGCCAAGCGTCTCGCTCCCACCTTTCCATTTCGGATTAGGGATGGCAAACTTGCCGGCGCCTGACCGATTGCTTTATCGATACGTAAACTGCGTTTTCAGCCGCGGAGAAAGAAAAGGGCCGCGGCGGCGGCAAGTTTTCTTGCGAAAAGTTTGCCTCCCGTGTCTCGGAACAGTTTTCGACGCAGCATCAGGTGCGCGAAAACTTTCGGGGGTAGCATCACCCTTTTAAAGTTGAGTTACCGCCGCGGCAACAAGAAACTACGTGTCCCTCGGTGCCAGCTGCTTTACACGCGCCCGGCCAACTTTCCTAGAAACTGTTTCGGTTTCAATATTCCCTGTCAAATTGATTCTTGTCGAAGAATAGCCCGCGATACCGCCGGCCTATCGATTAACCGCGGACGGCGAGCTCTGTGGGCCCGATCCAGGCGACCAGGGTCCTGTCGTGATCCGGGTGTTCTCGCGGATATGAACGACGACGACTCGTAGTAGCCTGTTTATCGAGATGTTAGCCTTCGAAGGCCGAACGTTCAAGGTCTCGTCGGTTCGCAGCTGATTCTGGATGATCTCGACTCGGCCAGTGGACACACCGCGGTACCAGTTGATTCTGCGATGGCCAACCAGATATAGAGCTTAGCCACCGGTGGAGCTGCTTCTGCGGCTTCCGCTTCCGCTCCGCGAACTATACTAACCCGAAGACAGGCACGCGAGAGCCTGGTCCCGAGGCTCCGAGACCCGAGAGATTCACCGTCCCACGGACACGCAGATATTATTCCTTGGCTGGCGAACGTAGCGGGACGTGAACTGATTAAAGGCAAACTATGGTAACTCTCTGGGTACGCCTCTGGGCTAGGCTGCATGCTCCACTGATATTTGGATCAGGATCAAGATTGTAATATCGCGGCTGCTTGACTCGTAGCCGGCGTATTACCGCAAACCACCCCGCGTTCCCATATACACGCCCCCGCCACCGCCCCCGCCTCCGCCTCTGCCTCCGCTTCTGCCGCGCTGCGCCACGCCGACTGAGAAATATTTCGTGTGTACGCAGGCAGATTCGCTCGGGGGACGACAGCGAAATTGCGTTGAATGGGGGATGAAATGCTAACTTGTAACGAGTATCGGGTGGATACGATGTATCGCGGTAACGAACGACGCGGCACGGAGACAGCTGACGGCTGACGCTCCTCACCGGTTCCTAACGATCGCGGCACGGCTATCGATTCGCGCGATCGTTAACGCCGGAACGTCGAAGAAGCTCCTGATTCTCGCGAAGAAGACCGTCCATCGTGGTAAAAGGCGAAGTCCGGGTGGATGCATGGCGTCCATAGCGAGCCGAGTTTCTATGTCCCATGGCCCCGAGGCAAAAAGAGACTCGCCGTGAAAGTTGGCTGACCGCGGCCGACGACTGGCCGCGCCTCTCCGCGCCTCTCCTCGCCTCTCCGCACCGCACCGGACCATCGCGTCGGATTCTCCTGGAAGGAAAGGAGTCTGCGGAAGATCCCGGGGGCGTTTTCATCGACCGTGGCCGAGCAACGCGGAACCCACCCCCGTCCACTGCATTTGTATCTCCCTCCAATTTCCTCCTTTTTTCGCCTGGACCTCTATCTCGCGTCGCTGCTCTCCGCGCGCCGTTCATCCCGTTTCCTCTTTTCGCCCCCGCAGCGGCCACGCCGCCGAGAAAGAAGCGTCGAATAATGGCGACAGGGTGGCGGAGGGTGGCGCAGAGAGCGAAAGAGAGAGAGAGAGAGAGAGGAACGGAGAGGGTGGTGTTGGATAGTAAAATATTGGCCAGACCGGCGGGCGCCACCAACGACTTTTTCATCGGACGACTACCACGACGACTACCACCGAGAGGATGTTCGTTCGATTCTCCTCTTCCCCGTCGTCTCGCGGACCGTTCCACCACCCCCATGACCCGTTGTTCACCCCTTTTCCTGTTCGAAACCAGCCAGGCTTTTCTGCCGGTCTCTTCCGTGTCTGCCATCCCGGCGTCGACGCGGCGCGGCGGCGGTTTCCAAAGTTTCGTATCTTCCGGGGGATGCAGCCATACCCCAGCCACCCCTTCGCGTCTTTTACTCTACCCAGCCTCCGATCGAACGTCGTCCTTCGGGGGAGGGAAACTCTGTTTGCGTTTGCGGAAGATGCAGTGGCTCCGCGAAGTCTTTCTCCACGAATCCCGGGATAATTAACATTCCGCGCGAAAAGTCGCTGCGTCGCTTCACCGAAATCTGTTGTTCAGACTTTTCATTATTTTTATCACAGCGTATGCTTGGATTTATCGATGAATCCCGACGACTGCAAACAGTTGCAGTCGCAATCGCGATTACATTCGGTATGAGTGAAGAATGGAAGAATATTCGCGCCGACTCGGACAGAGATCGAATCGTTCGAGGCCCAGGTTTTCGGCAGCGAATCAAAGCGTTGTAAACGCGGCGTGTTTCCTCGTAACGACGTATGCATAAATTATGCAAAACGCGCAGTTCGAGCGAGCGGCGAGCCGGCCGCGACGAGAGGATCCCGCGCGAAGGACGCCGCGCGGCTAATTTTATTCGTGAACCTAATGAGACGAGGCTGCGCGCTAAGAGTTGAGTCACGTGTAACTCAAAGCTACTCGTAACTCCAATTTAACTCATTAGCCGGCGACCGGAGGCGTGTACGATTACAGGTGCGGAGATTCTGTCAAAGTAACCGCGTGCTCGCGGAAACGGGCGTGTTAAGGGCCCGCCGTAAATAAACTGCGGACACGGTGTCGCGTCGGCGAATCCTCTCTCCCGGAACACAATCCGCGCCGACTTACATTGTCTCTCTTCAAAAAACTTCGTTCGGAACTGCGGACCAATTACTTCGCGAATACTTGAATCCTCGGAAAAATCCATTCAGCTTTCGTCCGGCATTGTCGCCAGCTTCCAACTGTCCGTCGAACTCCAATTCACGATGCAGCTGAAACAGAAATTGGCCGAAGCTTGCGACTTGCTAGAAAGTCCGGGAACCGTCGCGAATCCAGAGCAAATAAATACGAGATTTCGTGGACAATGCTGGGAAAATATTGCCGGAACTACTTCGGGTAAACTTTGACTATCGGCTACGAAATTAATTATAGAATCTCGGAGAGATTCGCGGGCGAAACGGAGATCGGCCGAAGCTCGTGACCCGTTAAATACTGAGAGAGAGAGAGAGAGAGGGAGAGAGATACGATTTCAAAGAAGCGAGTCGGAACGGCGTTTCGCGGACGTTGCAAAATCTGCGGCAAGATCCTTTACGAAATTTTCGGTGCTCGCCGACCGCAATAATTCGCAGTCCGCGGAGCATTGCAGGATTTCGAATGTCCTCGAGGTTTCGGTAGTGGCAGAGTGCACGCAATAAGGCCGGTTAAATGGACACGTATCACGCAGGAGAGACGGGGCTAATGGCGTTCCAGTGCCACGAAATTGGCCGAGGAAGCGGAAGATGCTGCCATTAATTATATACGGAACACTGGTATGAAATATCGCTGGAACGCTTGGGTACCGGCTCGCTCCGCTACTCCACGGTGCACTCGATATCCGCGGAATCGATAAAAATTACGAGCCCCCTTTCCCGAACATCCGTGACGCCCGCGCTAAGGAGACAGCCGATAGCGAGAGCTCTCTCTCCGCTCTGCGAACGTGCATCGAGCCGCCGAGAGTTGTTTCAACGGATTACGAAATCGAGGAGTCCGAACGGTCGCGATCTTTCTTTCGCTATTTTTTTAACAGACCCGCGCGCGGCTTTTCGATAACGAAACAGTTTAGCGACAACTGCCCGGCGAATCCTTCTTTCGGTATTTTGCCGAGCTTCCCGTAGTCTCGATAGTCGGCAGGGGGTAGAACGATGCTCCGGACTCTGTCGTCGTAACACTCGAGATGAAAGTTCTGGAGCAACGGGAGGTATCCTATAGCAACATCCTGGAATTCGTACAGATTTTCCGAGACTTAGAAAAACGTCTAATGTCTTTATCGTATTTGAACTGTTCGTTTCCATCGTAAATGCATGGAATCGTACCGGAGAAAAGGGCGTTAATCATCGAGGTGCCATTAATTAATTGCATAGGGTTTTCCCCGTTCCTTCCGTGACCGTCCACGGGATCACGTGGCGTACGAAGACGAATGCGACGAACGAACGGTCTATTAGTGGCCGCGGAGTGCATTAGCGGTGACGATACCGGTCCATGCACTCTCCCTTCAACTGCAATTTGGAATTGTTGTGGCCATTAACCACCCGGTCGAGCCTGAAACAGTGGGAACTCCGGCGCGCAAACGGGTACGGTCAAGTCGCGTTGCATTCGACCGCGCCAAGGCGCGCGCGGCCGTTCCTGTTGCTGCCGCGTTGCATTCCGATTCGAGCGATGGAAAAACCGCGGCGACGTCTCCGCTGAAAAATCGCCGGCTGGAACATGCGATGCTGCGGATGCTCAGCACAAGTGCACTGAAAACCTGCGAGGATGTCGCATGAATTTCGGGGAACGTTCCAGCATTATCTGCAACTTATTGAAACGTCGGCTGTCCGATAGATTGGGATGCATTTTATTCAGCGCAAAGATCCCCGTCTTTGCAACGACCTCGATTTATTTAATTAGAGGCGACGCAATTTCCGCGCGTTTTCCCGTGCTTACGGAGGAAGTTTTTCCGCCGGAAAATCGGGTTTAATTCCGCGTGTGAAAGTTTCGCCAGTGTAACGAAGTCGTGTCCCCGGCGAGGAGGTTCGGCGAAGAGCGGGAAACGAAATTCATTAGGATGTTTCGGAATTGGACATGGTCGAATGAAATTCTCGCGAGCGGGCGAGCGCGCAATTTTCCGGAGAGCGTCAAAGGGCTTTCGAAAAATATGAAAATTTCGCGGGAAACTTTTGATATTTCCATAGCAACTTTCTGGGACGAAGGGGCCGGGCAACTTCGCTTCGCCGCGGGGATGAAACACAGGCGTCGGGTGCGTGAGGAAACGCGGCGAACGCGAATTTGAACCGTTCCGCGGGGGCTCGTTCCGCGGGCCGCAAACTAGAATTACCGGGCGCATAATTTTCTGAAACTCGAGGATTAATTTACAGGAAATTCATGGGTTTTTGCGCGCGCGTTCTCGGACGTCGAGGTCCGGAGAGTTCGAAAAAAATCCGTAACGAGATTGCCGTCTCGAAATTGCTCGTATGTTAATCGCGAATTAACAGTATGGGATACCGAACGCATAATCGTGAAACGTCTGCCGAATCTTCGGAATAAAAGGGGGGGCCGCTTGCAGGAGTACGGTCCGAGATGGGGAGAGAGGCCGGATTAAAATACAATCGAAAATTCAACATCCGGCTGGACGACACGCGACGAGAAGCTTTGTAGGCGTCGAGTAGGCGACGAGGATCGTTTGTTGCGCAAAGCGGCCCGGCAATTACACATGTTAACGAATTCGGGGGGGCCGGCGACCGGGAAACAGTGAATTTCGCGAATCCGGAACGACTGCGACTTAGAATTAGCATTCCAACCTCTGTGTTTTCCGCGCGGCGTGCACTTTTTTCGTTCCAGATTCGTTAACGCTCGCCAATTATGCCGCGGAAGCGACTCGGTTAATATTCATCGCTGGTCGACGGCTAATCAGGCTCGATTACTTCTACAAACTCTGGCATTCGATCGAACGAGCTAAAGTTTGCTGCCGTAGCATTAGATCGCCGGATGTAATGCGAGCCGAAAATTTTGTCGGCTTTGTCGCAAAAATCGGTAGCCGGACAGAATTCTTGCTCGATGGAAAAATGGCGATCGGCACGGTAGGTTTATAAAAGCTGTAGGGCGTTTTATGAAATCGGGTTCCGTTCGAGTTGCCGTAGAGAGGGCAGATGATTTTTCCCGTAGAATTAGAATATTCCGGGCGGTGAATGGGTCATCGAGTCGCGTAACGCGAAATCGAATAGTTTTCGGCACGGGCAGGGATGCGTTGGTCTGGAAGTAGAAAGTTCTGTTCATCGTACGCTCGGTTTCAGCCATAATAGCGGCAATTACGGGCAATCGGCAGGAATTTCACGGCGCGTAACCGGCCCGGTATCGGATTAATGGAAAACTGGTAGCTGTGGTGTATCGATAACTTCACAGTGGATTTGTCGAAAACACAGTTTCGAATTACCGGCCGTTCGTCGCATCAGCGGAGCGGAAAAATTACACGCGTCGAATGAAAAGTGCTCTAATAAACGCGATTTATTGGGCACACCGGCCGCCTCCGCACGCGCGCCGGCGTGCGCGCGCGACAAAATAGAGATCGCGCGAGCTCGCCGCGATTTTTCCGCGCGCTCCATCACGCGCCTACGCGTGCATGCACGGCGTGCCTACCCTCTCCCCTCCCCTCCCTCCCCGAGCAAACTGCACCGAGGAAAATAAGGTTTGGAAATACTGACGAATCGTCTGCCGGTGAATGATTAAATCCCATCGCTTTTCGGTTCATTACGTTTTCAAGCCGCGCCGCGCCGCGCCGCGACCCTGCCCGGCTTATTTAGCAACCCTCTCGCAGCTCTGCCGGAGGAACGAGGCAATCCCGTTGATATTTGTCGTGTTATTCGCCACCCTCTGGAATAGAAATGAACCATAAATTTGTGATAGGCGACAGAGCAACGGGCACAATCGACGCTCGCGCTAGATTTTTATCGTCTCGCCGCGCCGAATCAATTGCGGAGGGTTCCATTAGCCGTTACCGAGCCGCGGATTTTATGCATTCGTAACAAAAATTTGTGGACGTGGGACCATCGGAAACATTAGGCAGAAACATTGTTAGTTTTCAATACACTGAAATGATTATCGATTGAAAACGCGCTCCGAGTTCGTTACATGGAATTGCAGCTATTTCTATTTTACGTAAGAATTCGCGATCTAACAGAGACTGGGAATCTCTGTACAAAGGTAAAAATTGCCGCATGGACAGGAAGAAGCCAATTTGTTCGTTCTTACATTAACGATGTTAATAAGTCAAGAATAAATGCGTCGACAGTCTGCTTGTTTCCGATCTTCGGCAAATGTACAGCGACAAATCTCCTCGTTAACCTCTCGCAGTAAACTGCAAAGTATGAATTTCATTCTTTTGCTTCGAGACCGAACAAAATCCTATCGTTTGAAGTTCCACGACTCAGTCAGTCTCTGCTTCCGTATCACCAATACTTGAGTGACCAAGTGAATCTATTAAATATAAATTGTCTCGTTGTTCCAAGAGATCATTGGAATCGGAAAAGTCCTAATTATTGTAACATTTGTGTAACGTTGGAGAAGGCGAGGCGCGGGGGCGTAGGTATGGCAGGCAGCTTGAGTGGCCGACGTATCGAGACGCGAGAAAGGAGGTACGCCGAGTACTCGATTACACGTTATTCCGCGACGCTCGTTGCTTCCGGGCAGCCGCATCTGCATAAACACGATGTCGTTCCCGAGGTTCGGCCAGAAATTCCGGCTCGGTTATTTTGCCAGGGAGTGGCATGGGGCGAGTAACAGAGAGCAAGAGAGAGAGAGAGAGAGAGAGAGTGGAGACGGAAGAGGAGGAGGTATCGATTTTACCTCTCGCGTTCCTCGCGAACAGCCGAGCACCGTGAACGCAAAATACGACCGGCACCTGGGAGAAATTAAAGCTCACCTTCCGACGCACTTTAAAAGGGCCTTCCACCCCCGCAGCTCGCCGCTATCATCCTGCGATTGCTAAATTGAGCTCTCCAGCGTGCAGAGGCGGCGACGGCGGTGGCGGCCCGTCGCGCCATTAACGCGCCTTTCAATCGCGAGCGAACGAGCGAGCGACGTTACTCGTTAAAGACGTTGACGGTGACGGCGACGGCGACGCGACTCTCTTTCTCCGTCTCGCTGCAGTTCGGGAACGGGGATTAATTAGTCGGATATTAATCTCCGTAGTTGCCGTTAATCCTCTCGCGCGGGACTCGCGCGTTCTCGTTGAAAATCTGGAACGAGGAGAGCCGAAATTGCGAGCCAGCTCGCTCCCGTGGAAACAGTTTCAGTTGTCGGCCCGTTGTTGTCCTCGCTTCGTCAAGCTCGTCTCGGAACACGCGACTGCATCAAGAATCCCAGCGCAAAACGGTCTTGTTGCGATAATTTCGCCGCGGATCCTGCAGGTCCCGAAAGAGTCGGCCGAGAAGGACGCCTCGCGTCGGACAAAGCGGAGTCGAGAGGAGAGTCGCGTCGCACTCGCAGGACGCGTGATTCGCCTGAAGTTTGAATGAACGGGTCGCGACGCGCCCCGTTGCCCGGAAAGTTTCTCGACGCCGCGGAGGGTCGGAAGAACCCGGGAGTTGCCGGGCTCGCTCGGACGCATTACAACGTCGTCGAAGTTTGGTGGCGACGACGGGACAGAAAAACGGGCGGAAAGTTTGCGCATACATTCGACCAGGGGGGTGGGCGGTCTGTCCGCGGAGTCTCGCCTAATTTTTACCCAATTACTCGAGTGTCTTCGTCGCGACGCGAGGCGACGCCTCGGCCAGCGTCGCGAAACCCCGTCCCGTCGCGTCGCCGACGGCGAACCGGAAGCCGTTCGCATAATTGTCCCCCTGGTTGGCTCATTAATTCTTCGCCTCTGTGCATCCACGAGCCTCGTTAAGCTCTCCTTCATTAGTCGGGGCGCGTTGATCCCCGCATGGCTCTCGGATCGATCGAGCTTTATAATTGCTGACGAGAGCAGCCGCGGGGGAGAGGAGGGGCCACCCTCGATCTTCCTCCTCGGCCTCCGCCTCCGCAATTATTAATCGCGGGGGTTAAGGACGACCGTTTCGGCGCCGCCAAATGATTAATTGCGGAGCCGCGGACCCTCGATCCATCCGAACGACGATACGAAGCGTCGAATTCTCTTGACTCGCGAAAAGCCGGGGGCGACTGTAAATCTGTCGAACCGTCGATCTAATAAAACCTACGAATCGTAACAGGCTGCGGATTCCTAATAGGAAGCTACATCGATGTTCGATTGTTTAAGCGTTCCAAGTCGCTTGGATCGCTTCTGTCGAGAAGATGAAAGCGAGAGAGGGTGCGCGTGAAAAATCGGTTCTCGCGCGAGGACGCTCGCAGCCGGAATTCAGCCGGGAAAGAGAGAAGCGGAATCCTGGGTGTCGTATAACACGCGAGAGAATTCTTCTGCCGTGTGCACGGCCGCAGATTATGTAGGCCAGAGCTGGTCTGTCTGCTCCTTTTTCCCTTTCTTCTCCGCCTTTTTCTACTCTCTTTCTCTCTCCGCCTCGCTTCGGCTCTTCGCTCGCTTCGCCCTCTACTTTTGCCGTGAAACGCGGTGAATCCGTGTCCATGCTCCCGGTACAACAATGGGGGATGCGGCACGTCCGCAAAAGTGCATCGCACCTATGCGCACAATGCGGCCGGCCTGTGTGCAAGCGCGACCCGACCCGACCCGACCCGACCCGACCCGACTTCGACCCGACACCGCGGCCAGAGAGACCGTTTCGGCTCCCGCGATGGCGATGCACAAAGCGGCCGCCCGATTCCGGCTCGTCCGAAGACGACGTTGAACGATCTCGTGCCCCGGTTCCCTGGTTTTTTCACCGAATTCGCCGGCAAGGTGTCATGAAAATATCTGGCCATTATCTCTGGCGACAGATGCGGGGAATCTTTATTTTGCATAAAGATGCCCGGACCTAGTAGTGATCCGGGTACCCTTTAAGCATGCTAAAGGACTCGTTAGGGTAACGCTACCCAGACCCCGCCTTAGAATAGATCCATGGAAGCTGTTGACTAATTAGCCACCTGCTGGCGACCGTAAGCGTCAACCATCGCAGCTGCAACAAACTCTGTCTTCTCGGTGGCGAAGAATATTGCTACAGCTCGTGCACTCGACGCAGTTGACGCAGTTTATGCAGTTGGTCGTCCCAGGATCCAGGAATAGCAATGGCCCGAGATCCGGACGCATCGCAGCATATAGCGCAGCGAAATCCTGGGATCGACGGGCCTGCGGCTGTTGGCCCGCGTTCGGACTGCATTCAGCGGGGGGGTCGGGACCGCATGCACTTGGCCCGAGGAAGAATTCCGAGGCAGTCGAAGGCTTAACGACGTCGGGAGAGCCGGGAAACACGGGGGCCCGTGTTCCGTCGAGCGCACCGTTAGTAACGCGCAACAGGGGAATACCGTGTTCCAGGGCTGCAGGTGCAGGCAGCCTCGCTCCCGTTGCGGTTTTAGTTTACAATTGGCGGATCTGTAAACACATTAGCTCCACCGGAGTCAGGGACCGCCTTAACACAACGAATTCCGGCTGTTTGTTCGACGGCTCGGCGGCAGTCGTTGCCGTTGCCGTGGCCTCCGCCGCGGCCGCGGCCTGGCGCAGCGCGTGCATCCGCGATTCCCGGCACGTTCCGCGTGCATTTGCTCTACGGCTGCATTCGCCGGCCCCCTCGGGCCCCCAATTATCGCGTCGGCTACGTGTGCTACGTTTTGTTCACCTCATACTCCCCGTTCTTCCCACTCTCCCCAATTTTTCGCGATCGGAGCTAATTCTTCCGACGAGAAATCAAATTTTCGACTTACTAGTCGTTACAACGTTTTTATTTGGACGCGGCCGTTCGAATATTCGATACTGCCAGCAGAATAATGTTCCTCTACGAAACTTTACCTACCCGCTTTGTTAGCGTGGACAGTACGAGCAAATTCAGTGCCCGTCATTGTCGCAAGACAATGTAAATTGGTCGCGGTTAAGGCTCGCGGTAGTTCCAGCGTCGAATTACCCGTAAACGGATAATCGTGTTCGTTTTTAAGCAGCGGAGCCGAGGTAAACGCGCGGTTGACAATGATCTTCGGTTCTCTCGAGTTAGCGTTGCGTAAACCAAAATCCCCGAATCTGCGCACAATAGAACCGCAACGGTCGAAACAACTGTGGAAGTCGGTTCTTTGTAGTCGGAATGGTTGCTTAATTACGTTCTGAGCGACCAACACAGTTGACCACAATCTCCCGGCGCGTTTATAAAGGCGCATCTTGCAATCGTTTCACCCGTACGCTGTGCACGGTTCAACCCAGCGAGGCTGCGCTGCGCCGCAGCGAACTCCGCTCTGTTTTCTTAATGGAACGGAACCTATTATCCCTGTCGAAGCGTCGTCGCCGAAAGCCGAGTGTTTAGCAAAGTAACAAGTGGCTCGTTCGCGCAAAGAGGTTCTCGATGATGCGCGCGGTATCCGAAAAGGTGCACGGCACGAGGACAGCGAAGCGTCTCTCTCGCTGTCTTTCCGGAACCACACGACCTTCGAATCGTAATGGACTTTTTTTTTCTTTTTAATCCGCGTAGGTGTCCCCCGATATTAATTGGGTTACACGCGTTTCGGGAGTTCGTTATCTCGCCGAGGCGTTCGAGCGTAATTAGTCGGCGAAGTGTCATCGGTCGACTGCGTAATTAGCACGTCGGGATTCTCCGCGAACCTCTTAACGAACCTCTCTGCCCCGCAACGATTTCTTTAACAAGTGCCCGGAACGAGATTAGCCGGGGCGAAATAGTCGGCAGGGATTCCGGGCCGTGCGAATGAGTCCCTTTAATTTTCTGTTTCAGGTGAGTACAGCCGGCTGTCGCATCCTCCCCCACCTAGATTGCCGCCCGGTCCTCGTGAGTGTCATACTTCGCATTTACTTCGCCCTCCAATTAATCTCGCGTTCCATCTTTTCGTCCGCGACGCCGCCATTCTACTTTTTTTTTCACCCTCTCGCGACGGATCTTTTCAATTGCGACGATAAAACGCAGTCGTCGCAGGATTTTTCGAGCCCGCGGAACTGTCTTTAGAAAATTCGAATGCGGCAGACGCATTTGTAATTCGTAGCGGATATCCGAGTTTCTCGTCGCGGCGATACAAAGGTAACATCTCGAAAAATCGAGAAAAATTCCGGGGGAATTCTTTGCCGAACAATGTTGCAATCGCGCGGAGTCGAGAACTGTGGATAAAGCAAAACGAGAAGGGATTGAAAAACGCGGCATCCCCGTGCACGGGGGAGCAGCAGCAGCAGCAGCAGCAGCAGCACGGTTCTACGTCGTTTCGAGGACAAACAACGGTGTATAAATAGCGTAATGGCGGAGGCATCGGCTTCGGGGGTGGCTCCGTCGGGAATCACCGACGTGTATAAGCCGACGAGAACTTATTAAAAGTTTTATCGCGGCGGAGGCAGGCCGCGGCGGAGAAGTTGCGGGCCTCGAACACGTGGGAAACATTTCGCGGGGAAATATGGCGGCGATCGGAGTCTCTCTCATCCATTGCAAATCGCGTACACCCCCGGAAAATTTATCGATCGCCTCTCCCGTTTCCATTGAATCTTTCATTCGGGCCGCGAAGTCCGCTCCTCAAAACTGGCGAGGCTGTTTCGTTCCAAGAAATTCGTTTCTCTTTCTCCGTCCTTATCCGCGTCGCTGCCGATAGCATCTTCTCCTCTAAATAGTTGACGAGAATATATTTTTACAAACAGCTTATACGTTCCTCCGCTTTGAAAATTTTCAGAAAAGTCCGCCGGTGTTTGTCGCGAGTCCCGAACGGTCGGGAAAAAGCTAAATCGAAACCGACTGGTTAAACGTTCGGTAAACGTAGCCGAATTTCATTAATCACAGTCGCTGGTCACGTATCGCCGACCAGAACGGCTTTGCCAGATGAATTCCGCGCGCGATGTTTTGCGATATTGTTCAATGTTGTTCGGCAACGCGTCTCCGCGTTCGTAAAAATTCCCGTCTCCGCCCAATAACAATTTTTTCCCAAAGTCTGAATGCACCGGCAACAATAATTCTATTGAATCGCGTTACGAATCGGATACGTGAATTTGCGATTATCGCCGACAAGGAACCGCGATTAATTACAATCGTGGCGACGCGACGGCGCCACGCCCGTCGCACGGACAGCGGAAAAACCTTCCTCGCTGTTTTCCCGGGATAATTAGATCGCGCGTGTTTCTGCGAGCTGCTCGCGGGCTCGTAAACAGATAGCTGGTCTATTTGCTGCAGCCGTAAAGCTTTCGTTAAAATATCAATGTTGCTTCCGCGTTTCACGGAAACCGGAGTCGCGTTGCGAAACGCGCGACTACCGAGAACATTCGTTGTTACTTGTATTTCGTTCCTCGAGATGTCTTAGGTGTCTCTTGAGCGACGCTCACCCTCTTCCCGATCTCGGCAAAGATTTCACCGTAACCCAGACGAGTTGATCGCACGGTAGAGATCGAGGAGGCACCCCTAAACGCGACGCGGCGTCTCCGTTGCTTCTTCGGAATCCGATTCGTGCATTGACAAGAACAATTTGCCGGTCGGTTGGCACCCCATGTCGCTTTTCAATCGACTCGCGGACCCCCCGCGAATCCTCTTCAACCCCTATCCATCGACGAGATCGAAGATACAGGGGTCGTCGCGGCGAGCGTGTATCGTCGAGCGATTTGTTTCTCGGGATTCCGTGCCGAGGCTGAGAAAGCTCCCGTCGCGGGGCTGGAAAGCGCTCCGAGGCAGGACGAGGAGGGATGTTTTTTTTCCTAGAAACGCGGCGCTCGAGGAAATATTTATTGGACAGAGTCATTTTCAAGCGATAATCGACTAACGAACGGCGCTCGCCCGTGGCGGGAAAATACCGTCGCGATCGAAAAACCTATGTAACATTTAATTGGCAGATTTGTGTCGAAGGACTCGGTCGAAATGGAATTTCGAGGTAGAAAAACGGGGGCCGATGGAACTGCCGAGCTGCTTATCGGAATATTAATTAAACATAATGTATCGGCGGGAGTCGATCCGTTAACAGGGCCCCGGCTAATCGCTCCGTATAATCTCAACTTTCCAATTACACGCGTAGAGACCCCCGCGCGGATCCGGTCCCAGCGTTATCAACGGGTTTCCCGCGATATTAACGGCGCATTTATATATATACATATATACATATACACAGTTTCTAGATAAATTTCCGATGATTTACGGCGCCGCGCCGCCTCTCTTTTCGACGCGGCAGTCCGTGCACCGTTGTCCCGTTGTTCCGTTATAAATACGCGGCTCGATTTGATGATCGCGTTAATTAATTTGTCCATTTGCTCGTTTGTCTGCTTCGCGTCCCTTGGTTGCGCGATTAATCACGGAAATGTTTAACATAATTTGCTTGTTGTCGTCGTCGTCGTCCGATGCAATATCCCCTTTCGCCGATCGTCGCTGCTCGAAGCTATCAACGCGGGGTTCATTCTACGGCCGGACGATGAAAGCACACGTTCAAACGGAAAACTTTTTTTCGTCGAATTTTTCTGTTATCGTATTTCGAAATTTTTACTTCCTGCGAAATCTGTAGAACTTTTCTACGAAACCTTTGCAAATTACATCGAAAGGGATGAGCAAAGTTTGCAAAACACCGGGGAATTTCAGGGTCGCGTTATGCGGACTCGCCGATGAAACGGTCAACGGATTCATTCCCGCGCGCGCGCGCAGCCGGATCTACGATTAATTATCCTCTGTTGATTTTCTAGATTTTCTCGGGCAAACAGCGTGCCCGGGAAGTTCGCCGCTCGGATTACGCCGCGCCGCTCGCAAAACAACTAGATTAACGAGGGCGTATCAATCGCGCGCGTCGGTGAAATCGCCGGATATCGCGACGCTCGGTTTCGGTTAGTCTATAGGAGGCGTCGCGGACCTTTTATCGGCGGCGAGAGTCGCCGGCTGGGAACGGCAGTCGAAGGCAGTCCTGGAAGGACGTTGCTCTCCGCCGTCGCACGGAAATGTCAGCCCGTTTCAATCGGAGCCGCCGATCGGAACAATTCCGCGATTCTAACGCGTCGGGGGTCTGGCTGTCGCGCCGGAGAGATTGGACGCGGAACGGCAGAAATCAAAAAGATTTCGTTATTCTGTCGGCGCAGGCGCTCGTTAACTTCCATTGTTTCCGTGTCCCGGCGTCGCGACGCGGCTCGACTCGACTCGACTCGACTCGACGCGACGCGACTCGCGGGGGTGGCTGGCCGGAGTTGCAGGGGAGTTGCAAAATTCTCGCGAGCTCTCGGAGCTTGCCAATTTCTTCGCAACGCGATAAGAATACGTCTCGCCGTGGTTGACGGTAACTTGAGGAAGAAACGAAATTGGAAAAGACGGACTTTATAAATTGAAAATTGCCGCAAAAAACTGGACCGTCGAGTTCTTTATTTGCCGTTAAAGTATCGGCTGGTTTCGCGATCGGATCGATCGGATGTCGCAACGCAGCTCCGCGGTGCGGAATCATCGGTCGCCTCGAGCGATCGCACAGAGGCGGAGGAAAAATCCTTATTTATCGCGCGATTAACTTTTGCGTGCACAGAGACCTCACTCGCGCTCTGTCTCTCTCTCTCTCTCTCTTTCTCTCCTCCGCGTTTTCACCGTGGGAGGTGATTGATGAACCGAGCGGTGACATTCTACTGCATTCTTCGCTTTATTGATCATCGGGACGCGTGTTTGCGTCGAGGCGCGGGTATCTGTCACCGGTGACGACAGAGTGATATCATTGAGGAATCGACGCTGGTCCGCTAAAGAATCGATCAATTTCGGATTTTCCCCCCGCAGAAGATCCCACGGCGTTCGATTCATCCGACGAAGGAGAAAAAAAAGAAATGTAAAAAGTCCTTTCCCGATATTTTCCAACGGTTCCGGAAGCACGAAGCTTTACATTGACGCGGCCGAAAATCCTCTGTAGGATCGAGGACTGGGTCGCTCGGTCGGAAACGGTCGCACCTGCATCGCGGCTTCGATCGGTGTGCAACGAAACTCGCGTGCAACGGGACGGTTCAAGGCTGGCGCGGCTCCGCGGAGCGTCGGTGCCGCCGCGGAATCCTCTTTCGCGGCACGTCAGCCCTCATCTTTGTCCGAGGATTGTAACGCGTGACACAGAATGCCCGTTGGCAGAATTCGATTAAAGCCGACGGTAATGGCAACCATACGGGAGCCGGGAGCCGCGCGCGCGCGCGCGTCCCGTGTACGCCTAATCCCTTCTGCCAGCGGAGCAAGGAGGGAAGCCCCTGCAGCTATTTACTTACCTGGTTTGATGTAACCAATAACGTTGACTCTATGGATTCGTTCGGCCGTCGAGCGAGAGCGAGAGAGAGAGAGAAGGAGAGAGAGGAGGAGAAAACCTCGGACGTGCACGGTAATGCCGCTTAATTGAATTATTCGGCCGGCGAAAGCTGTCCTTGTTCCACTGCGACGCGCTGCCCGGCCCGAGTCTTCGCTTCGCTCCTAGCAAATTGGACTTTGCCAGGGTCTCGTTGCCACGGCGACCAAGACGATCCGAATACCCGGCTCTGCTCTTGCTCCACTGAAAAATAATTAACGACTGTCTCGCTCCGCGATCAGCGCGAATCCACGAGAACGCGCGCCCTCCCGGAGCGATGCTCTAGAAATTGGTGCGCGAGTTGCTCGAACGAGACAAAATTGCAAATAATCCGCTCGATTTTCACAAAATTCGTCCAGAGGAATGCAGAAAAGTAGCGCGAGCGTTTCGTCGATGCTAGGCGGCGCAAAGCGACGCAAGAATCTTGGAAGAATCAAAGGATGCCGAGCGGCATTCATCGCCGCGACACGCGAGGCAGTGTCTCGTGGCGAGACAAAACGCGTCTCGCTCGGCTTGTTCTCGGCAGATAAATTAATCAGGCTGCAGAAGTCGCGACTGGAGGGTTGCAGAAAACGGGAGAGGCGGCGTAGGGTGGGACAGGCAGCGAGCGCGCGTTAGGCATGCATCGGCAGCGAGGTGTCGCCGGAACAACGAGGCGAGAGCTGGTCGCTCTCGAAAAAATTGAAAAGAACCATTTGAACGCTCGCATCTTTGACACGCGACTCTCATCTCTCGACCTTGGAGCTCTGCCTACACCCGGTTCTCGTGCGCCGTCGTTTACCGTTGCGCAGACAAGCGGCTCTATCCGACGGCGACACGACTTTCCCTGCAACTTGCCCGGGACAGTTTTCTGCATTCTTCTCGCGCCCTCGCAGCCGTTTTTCATCGCTGGCCATGCCAACGTAGTCTGCCGTCTCGTTCCGCACAGACGTCTTCCTGCGCCTCTTTCTGGCTGCCGGCCCGGACCCGGCCCCGACTCTCCTCGTTATCGATTCGCGGAAAAGCTTCACCATCGTTTCATCTCGACCCTCCTTTCAGCCGTACCCCTTTCCATTGCCCTTTCCCTTTCTCTCTTTTCCTCGGCTGTCCGGCTCTGTTCGCGTGTCTGACGCGCAACCGGCCAGCAAAAATCTGTCGAGAAATGCCTCGGTACTCGAGATCCTTCGTTAAGCCCCGCAGGATGCACAGACCTCCTTTGCCGGGCTGAAAGCAGCGGGCAAAATGCCGCAGAGAAGTACAGAGAGGCGCGAGCAATAGCCACACCACCCCCTGTCGGCTCTGTGTCCGGTATGCCCTCTGGACCAAACCCGGATTCGATCGGTCATTAGGCCAGCCGCTACTTCGGATCCCCGGAATAATTAAATTAGCGTCCGAACGAACAGAAGATCGGATTCGCTTCGACACAGTTCGAACGGTTTCCAGCACGTATTAACGAATCGGCCGCGAGATCGATTCCGTCGAGCCGTTCCATCGGTCCCAACGGTCGCACAGAGATCGTTCGATCGACGCGGAAGAAGCCGAAAGTCTCGAACTCGAAGCGTGTCCGAGTGTTGCCGGGAGAAACAGAAGATTCCCCGGGGAGGCGCGCGGTCTGCTAGTTTTTCATTAACCTGACCGCGATTCAAAGGGCAGACGAGGCGGGGCAGGGCGAGGGGGGCACAGGCTTCGGGGACGAAGACGGGACGGGATAGTCTTCTTTCAGCGAAGTTCACCGCGGTCTTTCGTGCGTGGAACAAAAGGCTTAGTGAAGAGTTTGATCGTCCGGCCATGGTGCCGGCCGGACAAAGGCCGCCTTTCAAACAGGTGGACGAATGAAAACGATACTTTCGAGAGCGAGGAAAGTGACTCGAGTCCCCGACGTGTACCGGGCCTTAGAAATTTTTCCCTTGGAATTCTGGATAATGGGATTGAAAGAGTGCCGGGGACGCCATTGGATTTCGTTCGCGATGAAATCGCGGGAAAACTATTTAATATGCAGCCATTTGTACGGCGGTGCTTCGATTCTGACGAATGAGCGGCAGAAACCGTTATCGCTTTTAGCCGGTCACGCGAAATCAGTCGTCTAGAGCGAAAAGAGTTGAATCGGTTGTCTAAAGTCAACGTTAATTGTCCAGAGTCAGGCAAGTAGACTCGGATGTCTAGAACCAGGCAAGTAGAATCAGTCCACCGTAGACACACGGGAGAACACCTTGGACAGACAAGAAGAATCGGTCGCTCCTAGCCAGTCGAGTGAAACGACTTCGACTATAGTCGGCCAAGTAGAGTCAACGGGCCGCTGCCAGACAAACGAAGTAATTGGATCGCGCGAAACGAGTGAAACAAGTCGACCATGGTTCAGACCACCGAAATCGACGGAGCCAGCCGCACGGAAAGAACGATTCGTTGAAGGAGGTACACACAATGGATTAGGTTTCGGGAATCGAGCGGCCGGTTTCGCCGAGTTAACTCTTACATTAATAGCCAGCCGCGTAATTATACTATCGGTCCTTAATTATGCCGCGCAATTAGCGAGCAATCGAGGCGGTAACGTTCATGGCCATTAAAACGGAATAGACAACAGAGAGAGAGAGGGAGAGAGGAGAGAGCCGGGCCGCAACGCGTTCCTGCGTTCGCTGCTCTGTCCCCCTGTAAACGTCTCTTCATTATTATTTATTATCGGATCGGTACCAGCGAGCTCTCCGGACCCCGGCCGCCCGCCCGCGATTGCATATTAAAATTGGATTGCGCGCGCAGCCGAACAACAATGCCGGAAATTGGGTCATCTGGCCAGTTGGAAGCTTCGCGAGCGTCCAATTTCGTCCGAAATTCACGGAGAAACCCTCTATTGTTATTGTTATTGTTGCTCAGTTTTAATATTGAAGCGCATTGTCCGGTTGTCGACGGTGTCGCGTTCGCAATTTTCCGCTGATTACCTATTTGAACGTTGCTCGGGAATTTCAATCGTCCGATTCCGAGGTCCGGGATGATCGACGACGCGTTGCGAAAAATCTGTTTGCCTCGCGGGCGATTGCAAGATGCGATCTGCCGCTGCCCCTCGCCAGCGATTTCGAAATTGTGTAACGGGGGATATGTTTAGCGCTGGCTATCATAGATACGCCATAACGTTTCGAACAGCCGCAGTCGCGCACCGAGCGCATCGCGACGCGCTAGTTAATCAGCGCATTAACGCGAAAGATAATCACGACTCGCGGCCGCTGCTCCGCAAACTGTTGCTAGAGACCAACGTGAATTTGCGCTCGCGGACCGGTCGGTCCCGCGTCCTATCGGGGATTATAATTTACGCGGCCCATGTAAATTGCCTTGTAATCGCGCGTGGAAACGACCAGTCACGCCGGGACATGCAAACGCGATTGCTATACATTATGCGAAAAAACGTACGCGGAATTTCTGAATTAAACGCGAGATCGTTTATTCGCGAGAATTTACTCTGTCGTCTTCGAATTGATCGGTTCGTCAATTTTGTTCAAAACGATCTCGCTATGCATTCGTAGTCTACGATATACCGTCTTCGAGTAGACAGTTCCAGCTTTAATTTAAGCCAAGTTACTATCAAAACGTCCGACCGATACGAGTTCAGCTGGGCACGTTTCGCTGTATCGAAACGGATTAAAAGCCGCCTCCGGTTTCGCGATTTACGCTGATGATCGCGGAACGAATTAAAACCGCGCGATGCCGTAAGAAGCGGGCGTGTTTCGCGGCCGGTGTTCCGATGGAAATTTAAACGGTGCTCGGGAAGTTTCGCGGCCCCGGTCGTAGGCCGCTCGGTGCCCGGTAATTAACCGTTTGCTCTTCGATTAGTGGATTTCCGTGAAACGTTTGTACAGGCTGCGTCGGAAGTCGCGGTGCGGCGGCGGCGGCGGCGGTGGCCCGCCTCGAAATGAATCGAACCGAAATAGAAACGCATGCGCGCCGACAGACGCTCGTCCTTTTCCTACGGGAAAAATGGCGGAGAGCGATTCTCTCTTCTCTCGGAGAGAGAGAGAGAGAGAGAGAGCGACGCTATTACAACGGTTAACCACGTTTCAGCGTCCGCGCGGAGGCCTCGCTCTCTTGGATTCTTGGACGATCCTAAGAGTACACCGAGCCGGATCTCCGCGATTTCCAGCCGCGGGTCTCCGGCGAAATAACGGCCGTTATTAATATCAGAGCGATCCCATCCACTCAGCCAGCCGTTTGCTCGCTGAGCCGGGTCCCGGGGATCCTCCAGCGAATTTCGTATTCGTACGGACGTTGAAAATTCATCTCGAATCGAAGAACTGGCGGCGTAACGGCGTCGCGGTTCGGAGACAGTAGCCGGATTAATTTCATTAGACGCCGACTTCGGTCTCGTAAAGCGGAACGTCCGTTCGCAACGACGTCTCCGGCTTTGGAGGTCGTGAAAACTCGGCTCGCGTGATTTTTCCTCTCCTCGAGTACTTGAAATCCGCGCTTGAAATCCGATCTCGGGTCGAGATCGTTGCCTAATCCTAGGAGCGTGGAACGAGCAGCGACGCGGCCGAGTCGTCGTTTTGAACCGGACTATAGCTTTGCGGGACACGGGAAACTGATTTACACGAAATTACGAGTGGGAATAACGCTCCCGGACGCGCCCCCAGCCCCACGGCCCAAACAGATAACTCTCTGCCCAACGATCGAAATTAAATGCTGCCAGTTCCGAACTACCTGCCAGCTATTAAATATCCTCTGTGAACGCGCGCGCTGATATTTGCTCGCCGGATAACAATGAGAGCCGCGCGAAACGTTTTTCGACGATGCCGGCTAAGGCTATAAGGTATCTGAATTGTTATCGTTCGATGCGTACGCATTTCCAGCCAAGGGAAATTATTCGAGATTGGGCAGGCAAGTAGATTCGGTCGATCGCGAGCAAAGCATGCGCGTCAGGTAGATAATGGCCAACCGAGTGAAATACGGGCAAACAAGACGAGACTGGGTACCGTCTCGTAACAGCTAGACTGCTAAGGGCAGAGAAATTGAACGATGGCGCGACAACGAAACGCAAGAGCGCATCGGGACGATTTTTGAAGAGACGCATGGCCGATAAAGGCGGGTGGCAAATGGTAATCCTGGAATTCTGATCCGACAGAGTTTACGGTGCCGTATTTACGCGGACCTCGAGCAAACGGGAACCGCTAAGCCGTAAATCAAAGGCACGGCACAGCTCCACGGGAAGCTCGATCAACAAGCTTCCAGTTCGAGACGATGAAGTTTCAGCGATTTTCCGTGGATTTTCCCCGGATTTTCCGCGGAGTCGTGCACGGTTTTGATTTCCACCAGGTCGTAGTAGTAGCCTATCCCCAAGGAAGGGACCAAACGGGGATAGCAAATATTTAGAGGGGTGTCCTCGACGCGGCCGTTTTACGCGCGCGTTTGACGGCCCGTTCGGCCGTGGCTCGGCCATTCCGCGACCGATTCATGCCGGCCCGTAATTAACGGCGCTGCGTTGGCAAAGCTCGCCTTTTAATTTTCGGCGGAACACTCGACAGAAATATTACCGCGGCTCGATGGACACGTCTGGCGAAGTCAGCCGGCTAGAACGCCGGGGGGACAGGGCCAATCAATCAGTGTCATCGGCAGCCAACGATCCTCCGCGAACATCGACTGCGATTCGAGCGGATATCGACGCCGCAGGTACGACGAGCTAGGAAATCGAAGTCCTTTCGATTGCCACGCTTTATTTCAAAGGACTGTTATTATTTTAAAAAATTGTTAAAAATGCCTAGCTGCGATTCGAAGCAGAAGAAGCCGTCTTCGGAGTTTTAAGTTTCAAAGTCTGACTCGTCCGAAAAACTGTGTCGCCGAGCTTCAGAAAAATTCGAGAATGCTCACCGGCTTCCAAAATCCTTTTCACTTCCAGCTAACACGAAACCCGCTTCGCGATAGAACGCCGGATAGAACGAATTAAATAAAGTATCGGAAGGGTTCGGCGTGGTGGCCTCGTTTCACGCGAGCGCGAGCGAAGATTGAAAAGTTGGATGAAAGACAGTGGTCCGAGCAAGAAAGCGACCGGACGGACGATGCCGGTGTAGGAAAAGCGTGCGGTGGAGGCGGTGAGGGGCGCGCGGAGGATGGGGGAGGAGTGGAAAGAAGAGGAAATATCCGAAGCCCTGACACGGGAATTCTGATGAAACCGGAGCGTGCCAATAGCACGGAAATCAGGAAGCTGATGGATCGCATTCGCGCCAGGGCCGAGTTCCTCGCGTTCTCGCCCGATCGCGCTCGATCGCTGGAAACTGTGCTTTCGAGATGGCGAGAACCGAAGCCACCGATATTTCCCGTGGATTTACGAGGGATCGCAACACACCTTGCACACGTGCACGTTCCGGTTGCTTGGCCGATGCGCCCTACGGTGATTGCACCGGCGCGGCGACACCGGTGCATTTCGCCAGAATCTCTCCCGTCGCGCTCGCGCTCGGCGAGCTCTTTGCGAAGCTCGTCGGGTAATTGACCTCCCACGATTTTAATGCTACACGTTGTTTCGGCTGTATGCTTTGAGAACGTGTTTCAGGAACGCGTATTGTATTTGGGAGTAACGTGTCGGGAAATAAGAGGCGAGAGCTTCGGGATCGATCTGCGAGATTTTCAGCCACTTCTATATACTTTCGGTATTTAATAAATTATGTTCGAAACCACCGGTAGCAAAGTTGCAGGCATCTCGTAAAAGAGGGTAGTCATCGCTGGAATTTCTTAATCGCTTTACGCGTCAAAGGCAAACGGCGAAACGGATCGCGTTGCCACAGCATAGCTGCAACGTGGAAAACATTGCGCTTGTGGGGGAGGCGTGCGGGCCGGTTTCATTCAAAAGGAGGATATTTTGGACTTTGTGGAATTTTGATGAGGTCCACGGGCGACCGTGCGAAAGAGGGAAAAGCTCGTTTACCGGGCTAGATCGGATAACAAGGCCGACACGGGCCGGCAACACGGCTGCACAACAGATTATTTCTCGGCTGGAACAAGTTGGCCTTCCTTTCGCGCGCGCGCTCGGTCCAGCCCGGCCCGGCCCGGCCCGACACGACCCGGCCCGTGGCTGAATAAGTTTCGATGCAGTGGCCGGAGCCGATTGGCCGCGTCCAGCCGGGCTGATCCATTATCGGGAAAACTCTCCTTTCGGGCGCGGCCTGGTGAAAGGCCGCGATAAAACCCCTTTTTCCGGCCCGCGGGGAATAGGATCTCGCAGCTTTTGCGACTGCCAGGAAGCGGTGGCCCATCGGAGGCGAACAGCTGAATTCCATCGGAGAGGCCGCTGTCGGGATTCGATTTCGGCGTTGAAATCAGCTTTTATGGCCTGAAAGCACCTGCCTGGCCGACCTTAAAGCCGAGATACCAGATATTTTACTGTCTCTTCTCTCTTCCGGCCGCCTTCCTCTCTCTCTCTCTCTCTCTCTCTTGTTTCTTTCTCACGGCCGAGAGCCGTTCGGAACCTTCGTCGAGGGATCTCCCTAAATTCGGTGTCCAGACAGTCGGACGATCTTCGAGGATTTTCAACAGCAACGCGTCGAGAAATTCCACTCTTGCCACCGTTTAAATCAAGATTTATCCGAGCCAAGTCTGAAACGACAGGATCCAAACGAACGCTCTTCTTTGCTTAATTGCAAGGGCTGTCACTTAATCGACTCGAAGCCGAGGTCAAGAGACGCCTCTCTCGATTACGGTCTTTCTTAAGAATTCCTTCTTCACAGCGGAAACAGTTTATCGAACGCCCCGGAGGATTATCGACTCTGAAAGCATATCGAGTCTGTTGCATTTCTTCTTCTACATCGTGTGTGTGTGCCAGAAATCTCGCGCTCGTCGCAGCGGTAACGATTTGTGCGCGCGTTAAAGGATTAACCCTAAAGAATTCCCGGGAGCAGAGTTTTCATCTGTCGGTAAATAATTTGTTGATTACGCGAGCGTAATCCGGCGAACGTATAATCAGAATCGACTAATCCCTTCGACTCTGGAGACCATTGTTCGGAGCGGCGCGGAGCGCGGCGCCCCGGGATCCCATCCGATTATGCGAAGATTAAAACAGTAAGCACGTCGGCGAATCATCGTGGAACAGCGGCAGCCGATTCGCGAACGGAAATGTTCAAAGACCGTCCTCCTCTCGAGTATTTATCGAAAAAGGATATACGAAAGAGAAACGGTTAGCGCGAGGATTTTCGCCAACGGATAATCCATTGGAGCGTTAAAACAGTGATCGACCGGGGGGAAAGAGAGAGAGAGAGAGAAGAAACGAGTTCAGTAGGAACGGTCGAAACATCGGGGAGAAAGTGGTGTGTCGGCTGTGCTCGACTCGGGCCGGTCGTTACGGCCGCGTTTAATTCTTGCAGCTTTCAGCGGGACGACTCGCCTGGAATTCTCGCATTGCGTCGCCGTTAGAGAAAAAGGAATAAAACGACCGTCACCCTGTAATCTATGGCGTCGATAATCAATTACCCGATGCTCCTCTTGGTTCGCGCGAGAATCGGACGCGCGACGTCTCTTCGTTATTTATTCATTTGCTCGCTCGAAGAACTGCAACTTCCAAAAATACCGCCCCATCGTACCCGGTCTATCCGAATTTATTTCTGAACACGACTGATGGAAAGTATTACGAGATCTAGTTCGGTTTAATAAAGTTAGTTATTATCCGAGAATAGTATTCCATGATCGCGCCCGACTTCCCGACGCAATTTCCAAATCGTATCCATGAATAATGTTCGTCGATCAAACGCAGTGAATGGTAAAAATAAGAATAGCAGTCGATTCAACTGTCGCCTTCACTGCCACCGAATGAAAAGCGCGTTCGCGCATCGGTTCCCTTCGATTTCGGTTTCCATTGTTCCAACAGGCATTTACGAGTCCAAGCATTTTTTTTCAAATTTAAAAAACTGCAACACGGAGGATCGCGTTGACCATATCGGGCGAATTTTCAAAGGCTCGCACGGTCGCGAAAGATTTTTTTCCAATCGAGCTAATGCCGCGGCGAAAGCGGGGGACGGCGAGTGATTTCGGTTGGGTGGGAACGAGAAATATAGATTTAGTGGGGAACGACGTCAGGAACGTGAACGGGAACGCGAACCGCGGGACGCGGAGAGAACGGCAATCGGCCGGAAATTGCTGAAAGAACATCGAGCCGATTAGCAATTTATTGCTGCGGTCGAGCCGTCATCGCGACACGGAAGAAATATTATTAGCCCCGCCCGATTCGCGACCTCCAATATTCTCGGTCGTCTCGACCGCCTTCACCGGGTGTCCAGAAACATTTTTCAACGTTATTCGTAGAAATCATACGAAATCATCAATCAATCCTTTGCAAACAAATCCCTAAAATGCGTTCAATATTTCTTTTTGAAAAAAGTCGCAACTCGATTATCCGACAGCCGTAACTTTTAATCAAGCAATTGCTTCCGATCGTAAAAATTCCTGCACACTGTAGGAACATCCATGAGCGAGGCCTCATAGTTCAGATTCGTTCCGCGCAACAGTTCTCGTTGGAAAAAATTCTCGAATACCGGTCCGCTGGTATCGGCGACGATTTAGGGACACCCGGTGTATATCGGCGGTTCGGAACGATCCGAAGGGCAGGATATGGGATTGAAGGTTGGCGAACGGGTCGGCAGGACTGCGCATTGTGGGTGCGCCGCGCGTCTCGTCGCGCCGCGCCGCGGCCGGGCGCAACGAAGGGCCGTCGCCCGATGGAGCGATTGAAACGCTCCGGCCAGGAATTAACGAAACGACCGAACTGCGAACTGCGCGTACCTGCATTAACGAGATTAAAGCCACAAGTACCCCCTGACTGGCAGACGGCTGCATTTCACCGCTACCGTCCTCGAGCACCGCAAGGAGGAGGAGAGAGAGAGAGAGAGAGGGAGAGAGAGTTCTAGCCAGCCAGGCTGCGGCCAAAGCAAGCGAAAACGCGGTGGCCGCCCTTAGGCGAGATCATTTACTCTCGCTGGAACGCCGCGCCGCTCAAAATTCGCCGACCCTTTCCCTTTCCGTCGCTTCGTAGACGGGGGCTAGAAAAGATTAACCCGGCCCTTTGACCGGGCCCGACCGGAAAAAGCTAATTGGCAGGATAAATACGGCGGATCCTCGAGTGCCGGGTCCGCGCCGGGTCCGCGTCAGTCTGCTCTCGAAAGGGCGACGATCTCGCGCGCGATAGTCGTCGGCATAAATAATCGGGGGGGAAACTTTCGTGAACAGTTTGCGAATATTCTGTAAAGACCACGGGAGTCGCCCCTGCCTTTGAAAATTTCGGTACAAGATGGAGCCGGTCGGCGTGATCGAGTGACGGAAGTTTTCGCGGAACAGAAGCCGGGCTTCTTCGCCGACTCGGCAAGTTTGACGCGGTTTCGAAATATCTGGCGTCGTTCAGCTCGAAATTCGGCGACCCTGTTTGCGCAACCGTCCCATCGCGCTCCTCTCTCTCTCTCTCTCTCTCGACGTCGGAACACGACCGAGCTTTCGGGGGATTCATTTAATATTCCACGGACTGAATCGTTTATGCGCGGGTCTAATAATGATTGGCGTCTGTTTATAGAGACCTCCTCCCAGACCTCGCTAAAAGGGAAGTCGTGTAAATCATTTCAATAGCGTTTTTACGTTGACAGTCCACGGCGAGAGCCCGGACACCGCCTTTTCCATGCAATTAGTTTGATATCCCTCGGACGTTCGCTGACAACAACGAAAATTGGGTGTCCAACGACGTGTCCGAGCTCTCCATCGGCGAAATGTGCTCGCGGAAGCCGGTTGTCGCGACTCCGGTTGACGCGATTACAGATCGCATGGTATGGCATCCGCAGTCCGCGTCGATTACTCGTTACCGCGGCTAGAAAACTGTGGAGAATCTCCCGTGGGAGCAGCCTAGCTCTCCGCCAACGAAATTCTGCACCGGGTATATACGGTTGCATAATTCGGCTGCAACTCGAGAGTCGTTTTACCAATCGCAGTTACATTCCCTCGAACCCGATAATTCTCATCGAATATCTGCCGGATATCGGTAACGGTAGTTAACTGGCGGCCCGGGCCTCCCTCTCTGTGTACATTGACGCGCGGAGTGGCTCGAATCGAATTCAGTGACATTTCGGTGAAGAGCGTTGTCGGCCGTGAAAGGCATCGGAATGAGCCTCGATTGCTGCCTCGCGCTTGCTCGCGGGATAAATACTCCCGGCAAAGGGCCGACAAAAATCGCGCGACTTCGTTTACCGATTCGCGGAAAAGCAGCGCGAGAAGGCGTTAATTTTCTGGCAGGACGCCAGCCTCGGCCGCAGTCGGCTCCGATTATCGAGTGACGCGGTCTTCCTCGGGCAAAGAGGTCCGACGAGAGGATCGCGTCGAGAGAATTCGGTGAAGGATGGCCTCGCTCCCGGCTAATCGTTCCCGCCCCCCTTCTCTCTTACCTGCAGCTACCTGGAGCATCTCGAGTGCCGGCGCGGAGGACAGGAGAGGAAATCTTCCCCGACATTGTTCTCTCGGAGTCTGGCCCTGGACCAGTCAGTCCGTCGCTCGGTAAATAACGGGACAGCCGGACGTCGCCGCCGCTATTTGTCCACGTCCCTGCAACTTCGATCGTTGTTTCTAAGCGGCATCGATCACCGAACGCACGACCGATCCTCCCTCGTCGACGTTACCCTCTTGTTTCGCGGCTGCAACTTCGAATTGCAGATTCGGAATCCGTTCGCCTAGCCGGCCTGTCGATTGCTTTTTAAAAAGCTGTTCACTCGGAGAGCCGATACTCTTGGCTCTCGTGACAAAGATTTTACACGTTCCGTTCGGGCGTTGGTTAACGTTTCTTCGCGCAAAGTCCTCCGAACATCTAGGAGCGAGAATAAATCGCTGCATAAATCGTTGCGGTGGAAGGAATTAATTATCCGCAGCTGATTTCGCGAAAGAGCGGAAGGGTTAAAGCGGCGTCGACGTTTGCGGGAGCATTTTCGGATCACCGGAATATCTAAGTGCATAGACCCGAATAAAAGTCGTGTCTCTCGGTTAGGAATTGTTCGGCCGGCGTAATTGGGCACCGCGTGGTTTTTTTTCTCTGCCCGGTGGAAACGTTGCGGGTCCCAGGAATCCCGGTGGCGAACTGGCAGAGGCAGGCGTGAAAAATTACAGAACACACGGCTCGGTGTCCCGGATATTCGCGTATAAAAAATCGGGAGCCGCCCGCGCGCGCGCGGCTTTTGCGATAATGAAAACAAATATTTGCCGTTCGCCGAGAGCCGGTGGAAAAAAGCTCGGATTTCTCGCGCGGCCGTTGCTCGCGTTTAGAATCTTTTCGCACCTAATCGCGGGGACCCGGGCCGGGCCAATCTCCTTTAACCGATTTCGTTTTATCGTCGACGGTAATTAATGCTCGCTCGTGATCGATGGGATTTACGATCGTTGAGCGAGCGAAGCGTTCCCTGAGCAAAGAAACGTGCGATTGAAATTACGGTGCAGCGATTGCTATGCGGCGTTAATTTAATAAAAAATCGGAGGCGAGAAATGGTTACGTCGGTCTCCGATGAGACGACCGCGAGCCGGCGAACATGCTCGACGACGAGAGGATATTCGGACCAGCTCCAGGTCCTTTCAAAAGCCCGGACGAGACTCGGCACGATGGAACGGACCGTGCAAATGGATTTGTCAGACCGGAACTGCGGAATTGCGGAATTGTGGGGCCAAAGGGCAGAGCAGGGACCGCGGAGAGAGCACGCAGGTTCCTCGACGAGATCGGTTTATTGCCGAATCGTTCGCGATTCCTCAAAGGGCGCGGCCTTCGATTGGAAAAACCGTTTGAAAGGGTCCGCCTCTAACGAGCTTCCTTCGAACGAACAGCCTCGGCGATGCCGATCAAAGCCCTCCCGGAGACAAATCTCGAATCTTCGTCTCCGTCTTCCCGCGCTGTCTCCTTTCTTGCGAATTTAGACGGCAACTGCTGAAAACGCAGAACCTCCGCGAGCGTCTTTCGCAGCGAATGCGCAGGCTATTTGGACGAATCGAAGCACAAATTACATGGTACACGTTCCCAACGAACAGGTAAAATGATCGAGGGATTAAAACGGCAATTGTTGAAAAATTTCTGGGACATCCGCGATGTGGCTGTCGCTTCGGCGAAAGGTCGTCCCGTTTTTGGGTCCACGGATGGCTTTTTAATTGAGTCTCCAGAGCCCGGGCTCTCTAATTTCTAGCCGCGGGAATTATCGGGGAACGATTTCGGCTTGCCGGCGCCGGGTTTTCCCTGTCGCATGTTCGACGCTCGGGAACCCGGCCGGATTATAATGTCGCGCGGCACGGACCGTCCCAATTGTTGGTAGCGCGAGTGACACGGCAATTTGTAGTCCGCGTCCAGGAGCGGGTAAGCGGATTTACCTTTATCAGAGAAAACCTCGGAAGCGGCCGCGATCTTCCGCGTCTTTATTTGCCGCGTATTTCTCTCTGCGCCGGGGACGCTCCAAGGCGGAACCGTGGTGCGGCTTAATTCCCCGCGAGACGCTGCGAATTTCGCGTCAAATACAGTCTCGCTTGTCACAGTGATACCACCAGAATCTCCCGAAATGAATTCGCGAAAATACCGTCGACCTGACCGCGTCGAAGAAATAAATAAAAAGCCGCAGCTCGGCGACGGCGCAGTTTTTCAAAGAGCCGAGCCGCCGGAAAGTCGATAATTTTCTCACGAAATCGTCGTCGCGAGGGAACGTCGTTCCGCGATCTTCATCGATCTCTCTCCGAACGAATCGACGCTCACCGGCTCGTCGTTTTTTTATCGCGGCCGGCTAATTTATTCGTTCGCGTGGAATACCGATATGCGGCGGTGCGACGATACGGATCGCCGTCGAATTTCTATTTTCTTCCTTTATTCGAGGCGGCCCGGGGGCCGAGTTATTCGTGCGCGCGACACAATATGAAATATGAATGAAATACGAGGGGCCGGCCGATAAGGGTTTAAGCGCGCGGACCCGGCCTCGCTAGATCTCGGGCACGCCGATTCCTCGGGGTGGCGCGCGATCTCGCGCGAAAGACCGGCTCGCGAGACCCTTTTGCGAAACGCTCCGCGACCGATAATAGGCGGAGGAAGTGCGGCACGCTCGCCGATAAGCTCGCCAGCGGACGGAACACGCGATAAAAAGGACCGAGAACCTGATCCCTAACCCAGAAAACCCGGAAATTCGTTCGAACGACCTCTCTGGTATCGGTGTTATTACCTGTCCGTGCGATTTCGACCGGTCGACGAACCTCGACGAGCAGCAGCACCTCTACACCATTCTCTATATCTCCTTGGCTACGAAGCTGGCGAATTTCTAGCCGAGAACTTCAATCTTCCGATTATAATTAGCCCTTGTCGCCGTACGGTAATAATACGTCGTAATAATGGCGTACAGCTATTGTTGAGAGTGTCCCGAGAGTTCTTGGTCGCAGGAAAATAATGAGGAGGCAATCCTGCAGCCTCGGCCGAACGAATGAGAGATAGCATCCGAAGAAACGTTCGCTCGGAATCCGAGATCGCCGGCTGCGGCGCTGCGAAAGAGGTCGACCGATTAGGGTCGTTCCTCGTGGAACAGGTTTCACAGTCCGATTATTCGGCTAATAGCGAAACGCGGCCATGGACAGCCGGTGAAACCGCCTAGGGAGCAGAGGGTGGGGAGGGGAGGCTGTTCACCACTGTTCAGGATGGAAGTCTTTGGTAACGCGGATGGAGAACTCGTTATCATCCTCGTTCCCGTCGTCGGTCGCTTCTTATCTGGCCGGTGGAAGCTGGTCTGCCCGTTTGTTCCCGTGTAATAGGTAGTCTCGACCTCCTGCCTCGTAATACCTACTCGCTCGGCTGTCCCACTTGCGCCCTAACCTGTCCTCTCCTCTCCTCTCCTCTCCTCTCTGCTCACGGTTCGCCTAACCTCTCTCGCTGGCCCCTCAGCCCCGGTTTCGTTTTTACCTGGAACGGCGAGCGTGTATACACACCGTTTCTGCGGGGCAAAACCTATTCCCGTAATTCCGCGGGAAGGTTCGCTCTCGTCTCGCTGCAGTCGTCGCGCCGTTCCCTTTCCGCCTCGGCATGCTTCTTCTCGCTTCCACTTTTGCCACTTCCCACTGTTCCGAGATCGATCCCCGACGCTTCGTCGTGTCCCGTCTCTCCGCGAGCCCGACGGGGACCCATTCTCGATCGCGCGGCTTCCATAGCTAGTGTTTCGTGGCTCGGATCGCGATTCCAAGGATCTCGAGTCCAACGAGATCCTCGAGTCCTCTCGGAATCCGTCGGTCGCCGGTTTAGGCTTTGTTTCAGCCGTAGGATCGCTGTTAACAGCACTTGGGCGGAGAAACTAGATTCGGGTTCTCTCGATCGAGGCTTCGTCTGCTTGAACAACCTCGGCAATGCGGCCTCGATGTCCTAGTTTAAGGAGTCGGGTTGTCTTGAAACTTGTCGGCTGATCCTACCACAGTTTCTGCAGTCTTTCCAGTCTTAAATCGCATTTCCCGGGATCACCGACGGATCCCCGAGAGATCCCGGAATTCTGTGCGCGAGGCCACGAAGCCGGAGCGAGGATGATCGAGGTCGCTTAAAACCATCGGTCGCGGGGGGAGGGGAAGTGCCGATGTTATTCGAGTGTAAAGATTCTTGTTGACAGCACCCCGGGACAAAGTAAATTCTCCGGTACGGCCTCGCCTCGTGAAACGAGCCCGAAGGCGCACGAGATTACGGATCCAAGAATCTTCGGAGAGGCAGACTCGGACCAGACAAAGGATCGCGAGCCAATTGATTCGGAACAATGCGACTCCGATTTAAAATGATCGGCGCCGCGTCGAAACAATAATCGAACCGTTCCGACGAGAAGGATAATCTTCCTCGAGCGACTCGCGCGCGCGCGCAAACAGTCTAGCGAATTACACCAATGAAATCGTGATTGAGTCGATACTTGTGGAGGTCCATTGTGTCGAGGGCACACGACGGTCTCTCGAGCGGCGGACTTACCGATTCAACGAATACGAGATTAGCGATAGAGTCGGTACACGCGATGCGCCGAGACGCGTCGAGACGGCCGTTTTGAAATTTTAAGCGCCTCCGCGCCGGTTCTCCGCGAACGCATGCGTGCAGAGGATGAGTTTCGCGAGATCGATTTCGCCTCGGAACCTGACGTTTTTCTGCGTTGGTCAGCGAAGAACGCGACGACGGAGACGACGGCAAGTAGTCGGTGGTATCGGCGGTCGAGTTTTCTATCGATCGGCAGCGAAGCCCCAAGTAGGTCGTCGATGTTGACGAAATTCCGCGGTGATTCGATTATGCTCGAGCATCGCTGGATGGAAATCAGCGTCGCCCATCGTCTCGGTATTCATCGATTCGTGGATGAACGGAGGCGAGAACCGTGGATCAATGACTGGTGGACAGATCGAGGAGAGAAAGAGGAGTCTGTCGCGTCTCTCTGTTTTCCGTTTTCCGTTTTCTGTTTTCCATGGCGCGTCGATGAATCGATCTGGGTCGTCTGGGTGGCCGTGCACGGGAATACAGTTTCGCGGTCTCGTGTCGGTGACCTGGGACTGTGCTGAGAGCGAACAGAGAGATAGAGAGAGCGCGCGCGAGAGAGAAGAGGCTGGGAGGAGAAAGCTGGGACGCAGAGTGGAAGGAGGCATTTCCATTTGGCGGAGTGCAATCGACACGGAAAATCGCCGCGGCGAAGGTCCTCCATTTCCGGATCGGTTTAGTCCGACGGCGACGGCTCGGCGACTATCGAAAATTGATTTGTCCGAGGAAAACACGGATTTTCGGGTGACCCGCGCCACCGCAGTCGATTCGCGAAATCGAAATTGACGGGCACCGTTCCTGGCCATTTTACGCGATACGTTTCGCCATTTTTTCCACTGTCTCTCGCTGCTCCATTTACGCTGGAACCCTATCCCTCTCTCTCTCTCTCTCTCTCTCTCTCTCGCTCTCTTAAAATATCCCCGGGACAGAGACCGTTTGATTCCTCTTCTCCGTAGCTCAATTAATTGGAACCTGTTCGACGCGAGATTAACGTACGGTACCCCCTGGTTCTCAGCCGGTAGAACGCGGAGGCGGCGTTTTAATAAATTATTAGCTAATTATCGGACCAATTAGCCTTTAATCCCTCGACGTCGAATGTACACGGTTCACGGTTGTTCGAGCCGGCTCGTTAGGCTTTCCCTCGTTTTTACCCTTGCCCGGGGAACACAGATCGGTATCAGACGGGTGAACCGAACCAGCCTCTGTTCAAGAACCCGTATTATCCTCGCTCGAACAACACGCGAAACTCTCCGCCTCGCTTCTGCCTCGCTTCTGGCTAGAAAACCTTTTCCTCGCATCCAGCAACTTGACCGTTCCGCTATTTTATACGTAATTCGCTCGAGTGCGTGTTGCCAGGGCGTCGGTACGCGAAACAACGATCGCCCGTTTCCTTGTCCGAGTCATCGAATGGCTCTGGAAAAACACCGCGCAGCTAACAATTACCCGCTTCCTTGCCCTACTCATTAAACGGCTCTGGAAAAACACTGGTCACGCAGCAATCGACTATTTTTCTGCGCGGAACGATCAAATGTCGTTCAAACGTTAGACTCTGGCGAAACGAAGCGAAAATAGGACCCGACGGAATCGACCAGGGTCGAATTCGGATATCTACGACCGGATTAAAATAATATTTCGGTTCAATTCGCATCGAAACTTTTAGAGTTGAAACATCTGAGGTCCGAATTAAAATATCTGGGGTGATATAAAAAAAAGTCTGTCTTGAACAGAATTTAAATATTTAGGGACGAATTGAGACTTATTCTAATGAACGCGATGAAAATGTCAACGGGTTACGGATCGTCGTCGACGCGGTCGATAATCGCAGCGTGTTCTCAGCCTCCGGAAATAGATCGCAGCGGAATCGGATCGCGGGTTCTCGACCAGCGGCACGAGATAATTCGTCGACGACCCGCGCCGGGTTTCGGGTTGGATTTCGGGGCTGGTCTCGGGCCGGGTGCCGGGTGCCGGGTGCCGGGCGCCAGGCATTCTTTTTCCCGTTTATCGAACGCTCGCATATTTCCCGGAGTTATTGCGCCGCTAGTAAATACGGCGATAAGCTTATCGAAGTTTTCTCATCGAACGCGAGTTTCCGGTCGAACGTTATATCCGGCGTCCCGCGGACGGGTTCCGTTACGTATTTCACGATAAATATTTATTTATTGACCATTTCGACGGCCCGCGCGAACCTCTCTCTCGATAACAAAAACCTTTCACCGGCCACACGCACCCTTTATTTAGAAACGGTGTTCTCTGTCGACCTGTGGTCCCGTTTCCGTTCCGCTGCGATCGCGGTCCCCGTCCCACTCCGTTCCGTCTCTGCCGATTCGCGATTTATCGTTTATCGCCGCGAACTTCTACGCCGGAAATTAGACGCGAGGAAAGCATCTTCGTCATCGATCTGATTTTTCTGCTTTTTCCAGCTGAGTTTCCCTCTCTCTCTCTCTGTCTTCTTTCTCTCTCTTTCTATCTCTTCCCTCACCTGGAAATACGAAAAATCGGTCGGTAGACCGATGAACGTTCCGGGCCACCCGGGCAAAGCAAACAGCGGACTTTTCCCTCGAACAATGAATCGATTGTTCCGAGCAAACGCTTTTAACGATGTAATTCCGCCTATGACGCGGGCCGCGCAATTTCAAACCGTGCACAAAAGCACCGTCGAACGAGCACGAAAACTCGTCGACGTCGTTCGGCTCCCCCTTTTATCTTTCCGAATTTTATTTAAAAACTTCGCCCCGCTCTCGAATGTCCAGATTCGCGCGGGCGCGCTCGCGCCGAATCTCTCGTTCTCTTATCGGTCGCGGATGAATTTAGAACCGTGGGACGAACTAAACGTTGAAATTGTTCCTCTGCGATATTCTGTCGACTACAAATCGGAATTCTTCTGACGAGAGATTTCTGCGAGTCGTCGTCCATAAATCGACTGCCTTCGATAATAAATTTCTCCCCGTCGCCGATCCGGACGCACGCTCTGTGGTCGCGAACGCTCCGATGATTTTCCAAATGAGCGTTCGCGAGCTCTTCAGACTCTCTTCCGCTTCCGTCGTCGTCGTCGTCGTCAGAGAAACCACGGAATGTATAGAACGCAGCCATAACACGCCATCGGGAGACTAACGCCGTTTTCCGTCGCCGTCGCCGCCGCGCCTTGGCCGTGTTATTCGAGGCAAGCTGGAACCAGATACATATCGAACGACTCGTACATCACGGCAACTGATATTACCTGGAAACTCTCTGCATCGTAGCTGAGATCTTCGCCGTGACCTTTTTAATGGACGGATGGGCTATGGGTGATCATTAGACTGCGGTAACTACCACCGAAACTTCGTAGTTGAGGTCCGAACGTTAATATCTTGCACGCGATGGAACACCTGCTGCTGCTGCCGCAGAATTGTCCATTGGGCTCCGCCTTGTGCAGCCAGGATGACGTAGAATCCTCCATTCCAAGGCCGACGATGATTTGTGCCGCAAGTTCAGAGGGCTATCAACCAAGATAGGCTCTCGGAATCTGCCAGGGTGACTCCCAGGTTCTCAGAGTTCTGCTTCGGTAGTCGATAAAAGGCTTGAATTCTTAAAATCGAAGGTCCCCGGTGTCCTGAGATGCGAGTCCGAGGTCCGTCGAATCCTCCATAGCGAGCAGAGAGTCCTGCATCGTCAGCCCGGACGTCTATGGAGTCTCCAGAGTCTTTACGGCGATGGATTATTTAATTGGGACAAGCTTTTTCTCTCGCAATCAGTTGCAAATTCAATTCTGGATCATCTCCGTGGCGCTTTATGAAGGAAAACGTCGATGCACCGACGTCGTCGTTCCCGGTAAAATTTTCATCATTAGAATTTTCCATGGCTGCTCTGCTCCCGCAGTCGCTGCCGACCAACCTCCGTGGATTAATATCACGAAGGCAGGGGGAGGGTGGGTTGGTTGGTTATGGAGATCCGACGAGACGGCGACGCTCCGCCGGAAAATGGCGATACGAGGAAAATCGAGATCGACGCGTCGATCGCGTTTTAACGTCCGCCGTTTAACCGGCGATATTTCCCGAGCGGAAAACCGTCGCGTCGCGTCGGCCCTCGGCTCGTAGAAGATGAAGAGGCCTCGGTGAAATCGCATTTCAAGGCGGAGGCTCGGAGGAAATTGAATCTCGGCCGTCTTCCCTCCCGGCGAAAACAAGCCCGGTTTTTTTTTCGGTCGGCATTGTTCGACGACGACGAAGACTATGTGCACGGAGGGGGACGCGATTCCTCAAAGAAAAACTCCGTCTACCGTGTCTTTAAACATCCGGCGCGCGGCAGCCTCTCTTTATGACTTTCCCTCCTCGAAGCGGTTTCTCCCCGAACGAGTGGACGAAGCCCTTTTATTCGGTCGGCGCGACGCGACGCGCCCTTCGAGTCGGCGATCATTTTCTCCGACGATTTAAAAATGGACGGTAGAAATTGAAGGAAAACAGAGAGCGAGGAGCAATCGATCCGGTCCGCCTCGGCTTCCGAGACTTTCGTTTCAATCGAATTAATCGAATCATCGACGCCGCCACCTCAGTTTCTTGTAATTTCGGAATGATCCGTCGATGGAACGAGCCAATAACTCACGCCGCGCGACTTGTTGATCTTTGCGACGGTCATCCGGCTGGATCGTTCTCGATCGAGGATCTCATTTCGCCCGGAAACGATGGGATCGCTCTCGAACGATTTCTCGGGAATCTCATTTCGTCCAGAAACAGCAGAGATCTTTACCAAGAGCTTACAACGTTCTTCGATGCAATTGAAAACCATTGTTTCTGGGATTTCGATGACGATTCTAGCAAAAATTGTTTATTCGAAAAAATGAAAAATGATCGCACCATTCAGGGTTCCTCCAATCTCAGGGACACCTGCGAAATAGTAGTTTTTGGTTGCTCCAGCCTCGTGGGGCGACGAAGGAAACCATTATCCGTTCTCGCTCGATATTTTATTTTATTACCGTGCTTCGGGATTCATTGGAATTTAATGGACTTTCGGCCCATTTTCCATCCGGCGGATCCGCGGCGTAGAACTCATTCAAATCGACTGTATTCCTATTTTATCTGCCATTCGGGGAATCCTTTCATTTTCCCCGTCGTTCGACCGATAATTCTTGCGTTTCATTGTCGCGCGCGACGTACATATTGGTTCCCAGCTTTATTGTACCGGGATTTCTGCTCGTTGCTTTCGTTGTATCTTCCACGGTCCATCTTAACGTCGCGGGCCTTTCACCGTTGAATTTTTCTCTCGGCCGTTAATCCGAGTAGCCGAGTGAAAAACAGAAGGCAGAGGCTGTATATATGTATCTATGTATATATATATCGCCGCCGACCGGAATGCACTTCCCTGATAACCGAGATTAGGAGGACGGATGCGCAGCGGCCGTGTGTCCGGATTACCGGCATATCCAACTTAAATAAATCTGGATTAAACGCGATCCGTTCGGCGGCGAACCCGCTCGATGAAACATCGTCCGCGTTCGGGACCGCTCTCCCCGATACCCTGTCCGCTCGATCGAAACGGTACTCGCAAAGATCGAACGCGGCAGAGGAGATCCGTCGCGGGACTTGAACGAAAGCGCGAGGAGATCGAATCGAGACCGCGCCGACTGCAATTGTTTCATCGCGAGCCGAGGATCCGACGACCTTGCAATTACGGATTGTTCCGAATTCGGATAAAACGGGTGGGAATAATTGGAGCGCGATCGAGGGAAAAATGGCGGAACGTTGTACAAAAGGGAGAATAGAGAGAAGCAGAGAGACAGAGAGAGAGAGAGGGAGAGAGAGCAGGTCGAATTAGAGCGAGCAGAGTAATAAAGAAATCGAGCCGCGCAGCGCGTCGAGGGCACGGCAAAGGTAAAACGCGGATTACTCGACGAGTTAATTGCGTCGGAACGAGCTAATGTAGTGGATGTACATTATCCATAATTTACGCCCACCTCGAGCGTTGCGGAGCGTTGCGGAACGCGCTCGCTATATCGCGAGGTTAACTGATGTAAATGCTTGGTTATAATTTTCGCCTCGCCACGCCTTGAAAGATCATGCTTATTTATAGGCGCGCGGCTCGCGGCACGCCGCGGTTCTCCGCTCCTCGCTTTTCGAAGTCGCCGTGTCGAGGGAGAGAGGTAATCGACTCTCGCGTATTCCCCGTGAAAAATTAACGCGGCACAGTGGTTCCGGAGTTCGAGGTGTATTCGGGAAGTTCGAGTGGAACTATGCGGAGCAGAATGTCGTCGAAGCGGAGCCAACGACGCGACTCGACGGGCGGCGGAACGCGACGGAACGATCAATTAATTTACGGGTCCGTTGCGACACCGAAGATTCGCTTTTATGATAGGACGTCGCGGGTTCCTCGGACTCGTTCGAGCACAAAATTGTGGAATCGAGGCTCTCGAGGCGCCGGCGAATGCGGCCCGGGTCGGCTGATTGCCAATTAAGATCGAAGACGGTCGTTATTTAAGCGGGATCCTCGGATCGAGCGTAACCGAAGAACGCCCGCATTTCGTCCTTAACGGCCCCTATGATAATAGTGTTTCCAGGTTTTCTTTCCGCGCCGTAGGAGAATCGAGGGCGACCGGGGAAGATTCGTTTTCGATAATGCTCGTCGAAGAGGTCGTTCCCTTCCGTTCGGTTCCGTTCCGTTCCGTTCCGCTCGAACCAGTCACGAAACTTTACCCATCATCCATCACCTGGCAATTGCCATTCGGAATCCATTCCGCCGTCGAGTCATTCGATCGATGGACCCTCTAGAGTCTGGAGTCTCGAAACCGATAGCACCCTGGATCACGATCGAGAACTCCGTAGAGTCTGCGGACTCCGCGAGCTCTAATCACTTCGAGGACTAACGATTCCAAGGGTTCTGTCGACTCTGCAGCCTCTACGAACTCCGAAGACTAAAGATGCCAAGAACTCGGTTGACTCCGAACCCTCTGAGAGCTAATGATTCGAGCGATTCCAAGGACCCTGTAGCCTTCTTGATAGGACCCTTTAGGCTAAGGATGCCGAGAGATCATAACCGATACTTTAGATTCCGGTAGATTACTCGACGGCTCGGAATCTCGGCTTTTTCGAACAGTCATCCCCCGCGGCGTAATCGGTCGGGTCAGGCAATTCCACGCTTCACGCGAGCTTTCGTAGCCGAAAACGAAGCCGGGCACGCGGCGAACGGACTGTGGCAAGGACGTCACGCGAGCATCCGGCTCGACAATTCCTCCGTCGGTGATGGGCGTCGGGGAGCGAGCGAATCAACGAGCGAACGCGCGGCGACGATTCCGCGCCGCGAGGCGCGTAATTTAGCTGCGCGCGCGGCCAGAATGCACCTGGCCGACACCGACGCCAACACGTTATCGCGTGCCTCTTCTCGGCGACGAGGAACGTCGGCGATATTTTACGGCCGCCGCAGATCCTGCACACAGCCGAGACCTCGGTTACGCGATTTGATATACTGCGACGTCCCTAGACTCGCGCGATATGCTCGCGCCGGCTCCATTTTTGCTTCTTTACGACGAGCTTCTGAGACACGGGCCAGCGATTCTCATCCGGAGCCCTTCATCCCATCGCGTTCAGCCCTTGGGGGTTATCGGACCCGCGAGTCCTCGGAGTATTGGTTACGATCGCGGAGGATCCATCGCTAGAGATTCTAGAATCTTTGAAACTGGTCCAGGGTGCTCGAGAAACCATGAACAGAGAGCTAAGGACTCTGAGAGCGGCGACGCTTGAAGCCCTCCAAGATCTCAGACCTCTTGCACCCGATTCCAACGACTACCGTTAACACCGCAACAACGCGACCTGTGGAAAGAATTCGTCATCCCGAGGACTGAGTTCACCGCCGCGGAAAAAGGGCCTAGCACCGCGGGAAGTGGGAAAGCGAGCGGGCTCTTTAAAATTCCACGGGGAAATAGGTTTTTCTATTTAATAGGAGGCCCGGTGGCGCCTCGAGGATCACGTAGGTCGTAGACGACGTAATGCCGTTTTATATTTCGTTGCGGAGGGGACCGATCGGTCTTACTTTGGCTCGTTCTTATTTACAGCGGAGAGTCCGCACACGTTCCCCGGCGCGGCGCGGCGTTCTACGTGCGGTTTTCACGCACGTACGACGTGTCGTCCGTGTTCTATCGTCGTCGTCCACTCGTATAAAGTATAAACCATATCTCGCGCTCGCCGCGGACATCGTTGGCCGCCGCGAGCTCATTTCCGGCCGTTCGACGCCGACGAGGCATCGTCGCCGCTCCGAGAAATTCGTGCAGACATTTTTCCGTATGCGCTCGGCGTACCGACCGCGGAGACCTCGTCGCGGAAATACGAGGACGCGCTGCTGCGAGGCCGAAGCTTTTCTCACACGAGCCGGCTTGTAAACGCGCGAGCAACTTTTCACGCGTCCGTCACGCTCCTCGCTCGCCTAACTCTGTCAGGGAAATCCTACGCTCTCGTTCCCGGTGTTTCGTAATCGAGCGAGTGCAGCGAAGCCGCCGCGGTTGGATGCGTCGGGTCGCGTGTCGATCGACTGATTGCCGAGTGTAATTCGCGTCGCGTCGGCGAAGGAGAAGGAAAAGGGCGGCGGGATAATTCGCGACGATCCATCATCGCGCGTTGGGCGGCCGGGCTCGAGTGCATCCGAGGTGAAAGAGGGAGAGCGAGAGAGAGAGATAGGGAGCGCGGTCCGCGGCCAATCCATTTCCCGGAAAAACGCGCGTCCGTCAAAATGCATATCCGGCCGGGTTGTCCGCGTCCACGTACGCGCAAAAATATTCGACCGTGTCCGCCGAGTTCGCGCCGCGCCGCGTCGCCACGGGAAAACACTGACATGGAAAATCTGCGATGACGGGGCGAGTTTACTTGTTACGAGGATGCGCTCTGCGTCGATGCGCGCGATCGACCGTCTACAATTTTCCATCGGGAATGTTCTGTCCGGCGGAAAAAGGGTTTCCCAGCCTCGACCCTAGCCGCCGGATCGGCGCCGGCGCGTGCACCGGAAAATCGAAGCTCCGCCGACCGGTCGTCGAAGATATCTCGTTCACCCTAACGACTAAATATTTCCCGGAGGGAAGAAACCACGTTCCCGGCTCGAGGAAAACTCGCCTAATCTCCTCCGTGCTCGGATCACCGGAGGAAACGATCGGCGCGAATGAAATCCGATCGGACCGTTCCGCGGACCCCTCCTCCCCCTCGGACCCCATGCATTATGCACGCCGTTCCGGTACACCGTATGCAAAGTGCATCGGCCGGCCTTCCACCCCGCGCACACAATACACGCCCTCCGCGCGCGGATTAAACGGATTACCGGGTTCAAGTTCTCCACGCTCGAATTCACGGGGTCTCGAGCAACTTGCCCGGATTTTCCGTGGGTGCCGCGGCGAAAGAACGAACCTCTCTCCAGGAAGGAGACATTTCTCATCTGTAACGGCATAGCAAGTTGGACGTTCGATGAAATATTGCGAGCTTTTCTCTTCGCCGGCATTTTTGGAACTTTCGGGCTGGTGATGGAGGACTTTTGGACCGACGGAGTTTACGGCCAAGATTTCTTGTACACTCGGATCGGCAACGGAGGATTCCCGGGTTCCCGAGATTCGTCCTGGAGAACCGCTCCGAGATTTGTAACGGAGGATTATTCCGTGGCTCCGTGATTTCTAACGAACGACTCTCTCGGACCGAGGGATTCGTAACGGAGGACCCGCGGAACTGCGGCAGACGATTTGCTCGAATTGCTCGATCGTCTACGAGGTGGAGCCCAAGGTCCACGGATCGTGTGGGACCCGCGCGTCTCAGGGTTTCGGGAGAGTTGGACCCGCGCCAGAGATAGACAGCCGTCGCGGACGGGTTGCAGCAACTTCTGCGGCGCTTTCGGAGAAAAGCGTGTCGGGTGGAACGGAAAAATCTGCAGACGCGGAACAAGGGGGACCTGCTGCCGCTGCGCCGAGGTTCGCCGAAACACGGGATCGAGAACGAAAGTGGGACAATCGGCCCCCGGAACGGAGCGAGCGCGCGAACAAACGGTTTTATTCGACGTCGGCGCGGCGCTCTCGGGACTCGGAACTCGGGACTCGGGACGGGGGGCATTAATCATGGAAAGTGGCGTACAATCAGCAGCTGAAGGTTACGCGGTTAATCCTGAACTCTATTTTAGGCCGCGAAGGTTGCGCCCCCAATGTCGGTGCTTCTATTCAACGAAAGAGCGACTGGGACGGAGAAAGAGAGAGAGAAAGAGAGAGAGAGAGAGAGAATCGGGCTGCATTTCGCTCTTATTTTCCAGCGGATTTGAACCGACGAGGGCCGCGCGGGCGTCGCGATTCCCCCTTTCTGGCAAATTAGTCCGCCTCCTATTAGCAGGCTATTCGCTAATTGCCGCGGCATGGCACAACCCTTCTTCCAACTTCCTACAATTAATTCGCTATTTTTCGCGACTAAGCCTACATCCTCTAGGCTGGAACAATCGTTCGCACAATCACCGATGGATCCTGGCCTGAATCTACTTTATATAAGTACTTCATCAAAATTTCTCAGGATTTTCACAGTCGAGTTTGCGTTCAGTTCCTTCGTAGTCGTTTCGCTTCGCTTCGTTTCGAATTCGATCGATCGTCGACAGAATGGTAAGAAACGTTCAAATTTTCCCGAGCACGGGAAAACTGGTTCGCAACATGGAATCGTTCGAACTGTAATGGAACAACAGAGAATTCCGATATCTTGGACAATCGAAGTCGGTCCGCGGTATTTGGAATCTGACGGGGCGAGTCAGCCCGATATTCCTAAGGCGGAATGTCTGTCGAGTTAATAAGATCATAATGCTCTCGGCGGGCCGGTGCATCAGCACTTTCCGTGACCCCGACGTTTCGGAGCCTGGGGACGATCGTTTGGCCGGAAAACGGAAAAGGAAAGGGTGAGGGGGAGAAGGAGGAGGAGGAGAAGGCGAAGGAAGACGAGATGGAAAAGGGCGTCGGGGAAAGACACACCGGGCACCGATCAGTGAATTCACGATCGCCTCGAATTCACGAGCTATCGCGCGGTCCTAGCGGAAGTTCGTGTTCCGAGGAGCAGGTGGGGTAATGCATTTTGTAGCGGTGCAGCAGAACGGCAACTGCCTTCCCTCCGCAATTCGGTCCTCGGAGATCGAGCAGAATGACCTCGGGCCGTGTGCCTTGTGCGCCGTACGCCGTTCGCCGTTCGCCGTTCGCCATGGTGTCGTATCCGGTCAGCCGAGGTTGGCGTCGTCGGATCTTTGCCCGCGTCCTTCTCCCGAATCGATCCGGTGGAATCGCGTTACGCCGGCCACCGTGGACGTGACTCGCGACATGGCCACGTAGCCCGGCCTGCTGTACAGGTTGATCCAGAGATAACGAACCTGGGACCGCGAGAGACCCCGATTAGCGAACGCTGGATCCCCGAGTCACCCACCTTTCCGCCTTTTTCTTTTCATCTTCTTGGCACGAACGACCAGAGATCTTTACACGAAACTCTGCCGACGATAAGAGAAGTAATTTCCAAAGCCGGGTAAAATACTGCACAAAGTGATAAGAATGTTCCATGGAAACATTCGTCCGCGATATTAATTTCATGCGCGTAGATCCGAAAGGCAATTTTTCAAATGGCAGCAAGAACCCTTTTCCCTCGATTTTTCTTTTCGTCGGCCGGTTCGGTAGCGGCGGCTGTTCCGAAGTAATATCCCTAGATACCGAGGGTTCGCGGCCACTCGGAGGCGAAGGAGGATCGAAAAAGGAGAAAGAAAAATTTCCGGTTGAATTTTGTACCCGCGGCGGAGGTGGAGGAGGAGGAGGAGGAACGGCGCGGCGAGGAGAGACGAGACGTTTGCGCCCGGATGGAGCAAGTTGCGACTCCGAACAAGTTCGAAACAAGTTGCTGCGGTGGCGTAAAGACGCTTAATTGCCCAAGTTCCGTGGCCCAGTTTGCGCCCTCTCTTTCTTGGGGGCGGCGGCGGCGCCGCGAACGCTGGCTACCCGACGATGGCAAAACAGCCGATACACACCGCTCGCGGAAAAACTGCGGGAAAGCCTGCGGAGATTGACAGCGCGCGCGGGAACAACGAGATTGTCGAACCAGGAAAATGGCGCGGGCCTATTGTTCGAACTCGAGCGGAGTCCACGATCTCGACGGACCCGGAATCTTTTTTTTTTAAACAATAATTTCAAACTGGCTCGGAGCGGATAAGACCGAGAATAAGGAGGGGGAGTTCCGACGGCAGAACAAAGGGGATGGATCACGAAGACGAAAAAGAGTTGACGGTGGGAGAAGCGACGTAATAGGGTGGGTTTAAGGGTGGCGAGACTAATCGAGGCCGATGTTGATGCATCGCGCGGGGAACGAGCGCTTACGGACGTTAATTGGTAAGGATCGTTGCTCCAGTTGGATGTTCCCCAATTGGAGGAGGTCGGTTGCGCCTCTGGAGGATCCCCGGTGTCGCAGGAAGTTGCTTGTTCCCGGGATCGCGTGGAACGTCTCGCGTATTAGAAACGTCTTGAGCCATTTTAATCCGGCGGAGGTCCAATTTGCTCTCCGCTCGCGCACGCGATTCGGGGAAATTCGATTTTAACGCGCTGGTACACCCTCCGTTGGCAATTAACGCGTCGCTCGACGGCCAAGTCGAATTACAAGAGGCGACGCAGCTACCCGGCTCGCGGAATTCGGCGCCGTTCTCGTCGCGATCGCTGCGCGCGTGCGAGAGAGAGAGAGAGGGAGAGAATAGAAGATCCTTCCGGAAAATCATCGGGATCGCTCGCAGCGGCGAAAACAGCTCGGTACACGCGTAACAACGTTGCTTCGTTATTCCGATACTCGGCGCGGGGACGAGATAATTCGGTACTTTTAGCCGAACCAGTCCGTGAATTATTCGACCGGTCGAAAATAGCCTTTCGGGTCGCGCGAACGTGGGCGAACCCGTGCTGTGCCGCGCCCAGGCTTCTCCTACAAACTGGGAGCCGCCGCGTTCCTGGAAATGAATTTCCATGTTAAATAATGCACGCCCTGCCTGCTGCTCCTCGACACGAAACACGCCGCCCTATCCGACTCTTTCTCGATGCATTAGTAACGGACAGTTGCTCTCGCGAGGACACCTGCAGTCGCACGACACATCGCGACTTTACGATCCAGCGAGGTGGGATCGAATTATAGCCGGATCCAGCGAGCTCTAAACGCGATTCATATTGAATGACGCTTTGCCATAGAATAACAAGAATGAGTAGAGGTATGTTCAAAGGCGGAGAAATATTAACAATTCGACTAGCAGTCCGAGGTGACGGTCGGTCTGTTAAAAAAAAAATCTAACGACAACGTCGATGCATTATGCTACACCGATCACTGCAACGATTGCCCGGCAACCGCCATTCTCGCAACGAATGCGAAGGATGCTGATGCCGCAGATAACGGCGCGATTTCTACTGCGAAATGAACGATTACCGGAATGCCGGGTCGCGCCAGCGTTGAAATCGCGCCGGAGAATCGACCGCAGAGAAATAAAATACGATTGCGCGGCGGTTCGATCCGATCCGATCCGATCCGATCCGACGGATTCACAGATTTTCAGGCAGACCGAAAAAAATAAGAATTACTGGCTTTCCCACCTGCAGCCGGATGACGTACGAGCGAGCGAGCGAGCGACGCGTCTGTTCCCTGTGGCTGTGTCTGACTAATGGCGGGTTGTTTCCACTGTGCAGCCGGCTGCGCCCGACGCGTTTTTCATCGGTATGGAATCAGGCGTCCATCCAGACGGATGATCGGTCTGATCCGGACAAAATCGATCGGAATGCGTGCAAAAATTCCACCGAAGCTCTCTGCCTCGCCAAAGTACCGCCGCATTTCTCTTCCGGCTCGCGAACGTCTTCATCTCGAACTGCGCCGGACTCGACGCTCCGGCGAGGTCAATTTCGACGGAGAGCTCTCCGTGCACATCTCCGACTGCGAGACAACGATCAACGTACTTTCTCGTCCAGCACGAGAACGCGACCAAATTGATCCATTTAATTATTCTCTTTCGTCAATTTTTGTCGGACACCCGTGTCTGCATTATTCCGTTCCGAAACGGATGTTATTCGTGAAACGCGAGGCTCGCCAAAGGACCGACATATTTCCGAGGGGGGGCGAGACGCTTGCGCAGCGAATTCGACGCCGTTAAAACCGGCTAACTACTCGTTTCCCCGCAGGATGATAATTAGAGGCTGTCGCGAGCAGACTGCGATTCGCTAGGGCAATTTGAAAGCCCGCAAACGCCTTTCGGTGGAACGGGGCCGGTTTGCCGGTGCCATTGCCGGTGCCGGTGTGCCCTCGTATCTTCGATTCGACGAAACTACACCGTTCCCCGCAGCCACCACCACCGCCTCCACCCACCCTTCCCCCCTGCCCCTAATTGCAAAACATCATTCCGTTCTAATTGTGTGTTCGTGGCGACCGGTATTTGCATTTCCAGAACAGGGGAGCCCGGGAGTATCAAACGTTCTTCGCGTGTTCGAGGGTCTCTCGCGTCGCTCGCAGTGTTCGTGCGCGGGGCCCTTTTGCTGAAATCCCGTTCCAACACGCTCGTAACGGCGCCACCGTCTTCTTACGGCCCTGCGGGGACGAGAACGATGGAAGAATCAACGGGAGATGCCGTTCCATCGACGAACACGGAATTATCCGCATTGTATCCTAGATAGGATTCGATTACTTTTTGGTGTGCCGTTATCTACGATTCCTTTTCATATCGCAGCGTCGCAATTTTATAAATCCCCGGGGAATTCTATAGAAAATTCGACTCTCGTCGAAGCGTTACAGCCGTCAAAAGTTTCGAACGTTCTACAGAATCGAATCTCGTAATCGCAATTTGCGTTCAATGAATCAACGAATTTTTTTACGATAAACCAGCGATATATACTTCGAGCGGGAAGAACATGTTACAAACGAAGCAATTATCCTTCCCGGATACAAAGCAAATTTTCGATCGAACGGAGACGATTCCAGCTTCCGGTTAGCAAAATTGAACGAAACTGTTTCGGAAGTCCGTATGAAAATGTTCCGGTCGCATCGTCTACGGAAAAGGAAACCAGGAACCAGTCGACGTTCGATGTCACAAAGCAACCGGTTAATTGCTCGCCGTCGATTTTCCAGAACGCGGCAACTATTCGGGCGCCGGTTTCGCTTGCCGTGAGCAAAAAACGAACCGATTCTTTTCGGCTGACATCGGCTCCCCGGTAAAACGGATCCCCGAGGTCGCGGGTTGCGAAAGGTGTCTGAATGGCAGGGTAATTGCAGAATTTAATTCTCCGCGAACTTGTGCAGTTCTACCGGCGGCGGCGGTGCGGCTGCAACCCTTCTTCTCCTCCTCCTCCTCCCCCGAAAAAAAAAGCGAACGAATGGAACGAAAAAACGCGACGGTTCCTCTCTGTGACCCAATTAACAACGACCTCGCCGCGCTCGCGAGACCCCGCGCCCAACAAGGCCAGTTTCCCAACGACGGAAATATTCCCGGCGACCGGCGCACGGTTGCGTTTTTACCGTTCAAGGTCGTCCCTCGTCACGAGATTCGCCGAACCGAGCTCCCGCACGCCATGCCGCGGAGCTTATCTCCATATTTCGGCAATTAAACCGTAACGGTTTAATACCTGCGACAACAATGGTCGACCCAGAGAGGTAGCTTACCTGTCCCGGAATTTTGCTCTTGCCACTCAAATCGCATGGTGTACTTGAAGTCGTTGCCGAATCTTCATCGTGGATTCATCCGTTTATTCCTGGCATTCATACATCGAATTAAGAGCAATTAAAATACGACTGCAAAGGGTTAATCGACCGGCGTTAAAACTCGCGCGTCGATTGGCAGAACGAACGCGCGTCGATTTCGCAAAAAAAAGATTTTCCTGAAATTTCGAGCGCGGCGAAGGGTCGTTCGAATTCAGGGTTGCCCGCGGAAAGAGCAAAAGGCCCTTGGCGAAAGTTGAGGCCGAGGACGTGATCGCGGTCGAGGGGGGCGGATGGTGGTTCGGCTCGCGTGATAGTTCACGTGCCAGTTCGCAACAATTCGAGGATAATATCGAAAATAGCAATGGGGGAGGGACCGGCGAAAATCTGCCGCGCCGATATAGTGGTGGAGATTGTGCGCCTACTTGCAGCAGAACGTCGTGCAAGTGCAGGTGCACACAGGGGGGTGGGCACGTGCACGGGACGGGCGGGGTGGGCTTGCTGGCGAACCGTTGTCAGCGTATCGATCAGAAAGTTAGCAAGTTCGCTGATAAATGCCGGAGAACGATCCTATCGGGCTTGGCGAGTCAATTTCGCGAGTCCTCCATGGAAATTTTGGAATACTGCCACGCCTCCGCCCACCCCCACACCCCTGATAAACCGTGGACATTTTATTTCGGAATCCTGGTCGCATGCTTGCCTCTCGCCCGTTAACACGGTCGTTCTTCTGAAAACCATTTGCATCGCCGCTCGCCGATTTAACATCGTCACCTTATCGCCCTTTTTTCTCGTAGCATTGTTTTAGCGTTGCTACATAAAGCTTCGCGATCGTCGCACGAAATGCATTCTTTTCGTTGGATGTTTTTTTTATAACAGTCTTAATATAGCCGGAATATAACTGAACGACTCGGACGTAGTTTTCTGTCGGACCAGCAGAATTATGCCAATAAAACTTAAAACAGCGTCGCGATTCGACGCATCGACTGCGCGCACATTCCTGAAATTAATTAAGGCGATGACGTTCTTGTTGCAGGATGACACGCGGATGATGAAATCGGGGGACAAGAAGAGATGGATACACGACCCGAACAGTAAGTAGTCGATTTGAAAATTGTTCATTCCTTTATCGTTGTTGCGTCGCCGACCAAAATACAAGTCGCCGGAAATACGAAACAACAGAGACGCGAATAATGGTAATAGCAATAAGCGAGTGCGACGGTGAATTCGTCGAAAAATAAAGAAATCATAATGCTAGCTCGGTAGCAAACAGACAAGAAATCGCGCGCAGGCAAGAACAAATATTTCTGTCACGGTTCTCGCGGTTTTTATTATTTCGATTCGCGGCGGCGGCGGCGACGGAACGAAAATGTTTGTCGACAACGGTCGGAGAACGGGGGGGCACACGGGTGAAACGAAAGTGGGGCGGAGAGAAAGGAAAATTGGAATCGCATGATGTCCAATTTCCAGGGCGGATTTAATATCCCGGCGAATTTCAGTATTCGACCGGGGGAAAAACCTGGCCGTAATTTAATAATCGCGGTATCAATTAATCGACGACGGTCTCCTGGCCCCGTCGGAAAATATCGGTTTCGCTCGGACGGGCAATTACATGAAACAGAGAGCGGCGAACAGGGAAGAGAACGGCGCGGCGCCGTGCCGCGGGTGAGGGGAGGGGAAAAAAGCCAATGGGAAACAAAAAGGAGAATTATTCGCGGTTAGCCCGGCTCTCGTCCGGTTGCAAATTCCGCGTTGCGACGACCACCGAGGAAAAAACGAGCAAAAGGCGCGGCGGCGGATTAAACTTAGCTCGGGCCGCGCGCGCGCGCGAGTCCGTGGAACCTTTGCCCACGAAAATTATACGGTATTATGTTAATCGGTCGCCAAGAGGATACGCAGCTTTTCCACTCTCCTCTCGGCCGCCACGGTTTGCATACACTAACCAAACTTCTTTCTCGTTAACTTTCCGCCGAGAGAGAGAGAGAGAGAGAGAGAGCTCCGCGCCGAGTTCCGCCGCGCTGCGCCGCGCGCGGCCAGGAAAACTCCCCGCAAAAATTGATTAATTAAGCCGCGCGGCGAATCTCGCGGAATGGAATAATCGCGCGCGCGGCCAAACGGGTTTAGTCGCCGCCGAATTATCGAATCAAACTCAGCCGTGACATTCTTCTATAAACTTGAATCGCGTTTAATCGGTCGGCAGACTTGCCGTTAACGGAACATTACTCTTTCCTATAATGACAGTAGATTGACAATGACGTAACATTGTCCCCGAGTTCTTGCGATCATATTTCATCGAAATTTCGATACTTAATTTTCGAGCACGGTCGGATATCAGCCCGTTTTCCGAGAGGCAAAACGGTGCCGACAATATCGCGAAGAAGAAGCCTTTGACCCGCGAGCTTCGATAAAATCCGCGCCGGATGCGATACTTATCGCTGGCCGGCGTTAAATTTCCCGGAAGATCCGCAAACATTGCGCGCGTCGTTAGGAAGCGGAGAAAACCCGACGGCGAATCAGGATGGCATAGGGATGCCAGGGAGGACGAGAGGAAAAAGGGAAACCTTTCGCCGTGGGAGATCGATAAGGTCGACGCTCGCGAATTATGCTCGCTTCACGCCGTCGTCGCGTCGCGACGCGTCGACTCATTGGGCGGGCTTTCCCCGAGTCGGAACAACGGAAGTGCGCTTGGCTTTCGCCTCGCGGTGCCTTCTCGATCGCTGCCGGCTTCTTTTCTCGGATCCGAAACTTTTGGATCTGGCGCACTTTCGGAGCTTTCGGACTCGCGGTGCGCCGAGACCCTCGGATTTCTCGAAGCGTTCGCAGGTTTCCGAGTCCTCGTAGCTCTCTTTCGTTTCTCCTCCTCCTCCTCCGTCTTTCGACTTCTCCGAGCTGTTCCGAGCCCTTTAGTCCCGCGCGAGTGTTTAGAAATCCGACGGATCTTTCGAAATCGACTCCGAGCTACTCCGAATCTCGAGCTCGCGTAGTTCCGTCGAACTTCGAAGAGCCCGATAGATTTCAGCGGGCTCCAATTTGGCTTCGGCGCGACCAAGGGGGACACACCATAATTTGGCTAAAGCGCTCGGAATTTGTCGAACGGGGTGGCGGGCGTGTCACGATCGGCGCGCGGCGGCGTTTAATTCAATCCCGTGGGCCGACAGAAAATTCGAAAGTTTATGGACGCCGCGCCGGTGTTATGCAGCGCGCGACAGGCGGCCGAGAAAATTAAGGTACCTAATTACTCAGTCGGAAATATGTATCGAGCCGGGGATCGCGTTAGAACAGAAGCCGACGATTAATTAGCCAGGATCAACGGAACGAGGGGAATTTATTTATGGATCGCGGGGCTCTCGCGCGCGGGGTGGCTGCGCTCTCGGGGCCCCCCTCGGGCCCGACGCTCCCATCCCCGCCGAATATTTATGGAATTGGCCGCCGCGGCACGGTCGCGGACACCGGCGTTCTCCGATTTTCGAACGAGCGAGAGCAAGATCGCGAAACGTGTTTGCTCGGAATTGCGACGAGAGGACGCGATGAATACGCTTTTCATAGGGTTCCTCCGCGCGAATGACAGAACCCGCTGCTATTATATTTTCCGCGGGATTTATTATTTCTTCTTATCCCGAACCTTCGATTTGCTGGTTGTTGCGTCGCAAAGAGCTCGAACAACCTCGTACGTTGTCTCAATCTTGTCGCGAGTTTGCATTAAAATCCATATCTGGGAAACAGTGGCGCGCCGGTTCTCGATGAACGATCGCGAAAGGGGCAATTGCAGGAATTGCCAGGAAAAGTTTCAGGCTGCGCTGAAACTCGGACCGGATTAATCGCGGAAGGAGCGAGACGGGGTCGCGAGTCCCTCGTAAATTGCGCGCGGTTAGATCAGCTTCGGGGGGCGGAAACGGCGCACAAAGGATTGATGGAATCGTGCGCACTCGTTTCGTTATTTCTACGATGACAATTGCATCGTTTTATCTTTCGCCGCGGCGCCGACGCGACGTGTTCCCTCCATTCTCTCTCTCTCTCTCTCTCTGTTATCAGCCGAGCTGTCTATCTCTCTCCCTTTTCCTCTCTTTCTCCGTCCCTTTCGCACCGGCTGCCACCCACGCCGCTCTCGCCAGCTCTTGTTCCCCGCCGCTGTATTCACGATCGCGCAAACAAGCGACGTACAAACGCTATCGCGTGTTCAACGTGTTCCCCGGTGAAGCATCAGCGCATTTTTAACTTTGTTCCGGTGAATTCTGCGAAAAAATTGGATCATCGCTCCGCTGTTGCGGGGTTCAAAGAAGCGCGAAAAATTGATAACACGGGGACGAAACTTTTTCGGGGTCGTTTCGGTGAAATTCATGATGCGTTCGATTGGGAATTGCGTATCTCGGACATTCGAAACGTTTAATCCGACGTTTCGCTCGAAAGAACAATTCTTCTCGCCCCGCGCGCGTTCTCTGTTGCGTTCTCTGGTTCATTGCCGTTGCTCTTTGTCTCTCGCGCGCGAGGATAGGTGGTCGAGGAGCAAGCTGTGGCTTCGAGCGAATTACCGTCGTACCGGTAACTCGTGAACGTTGCACTAAATTATGAATTATAAATCACAGGCCAACGCGCTTGTCGCGTGTCGTCGATGTAACACGCGCGCGTACACGCTCGCCGCTGCGTCGTAGTCGACGAAACGCTGGATCGAGCGCGTTTCGAACACCCTTGGAAAACGAAATTACTTTCCGGAGGATTGAATGGCTGGAAATAGAGCCGCGTCCCGTAACAAGTAGATTCCGGTTGCTCGCGTAAGAAAAAGCGTGGCTGCTGTTCGACGAGATTCGAGCAGACAGAGAGTGTCTTGGAAATTCGCAGACGCAGCGACGCAGGGTAATTACGTGACTAGAAGTTGAGCGACGGAGACAAGGGAGCACACGGAGTGTGTGCTCCCGGTATCTCATCGGGTGCCTGCGACTGATGGAAACACGAAGAAATAATAAGACGGCGATAAATAGGGAAGAGAGTGTCGTATATCCCGGGCTGTCGGTGCCGGGAAGCTGCGCCAGGAACATTTCCGATTCAGAAGCGTGTCGTGTCCCGGTTCCGCGCGAAATAGGATATCTATCTCGCGACGTGAACCATCGGCGCGGCGCCTCGCCTCTCCTCGCCTCTCCTCGCCTCTCCTCGCCTCTCCTCGCCTCGCCTCGCTCGAGAATGCATCCCACGAACCGCTCGAAAATTTTACTCCCGTTGCTGGCGCCGGCAAATCGATAAATCCGATTTTCCTTCCGTCCTCCAACACTCTCGTTTCTCTCCCTTTCTCTCCCTCCCTCTCTCTCTCCCTCTCTCTTCGTCGTTTCTGTCTCTCGGCTCCCTCGAACGCCACGGTCGCGGTACGTTTCACGAAAGAGTTGAATCGGTCGCTGTGTGTGCACGCTGGCCGCAATTACTTTGTCCCCTTTCAGCAGAAATAACCGCGGAAGCCTGTCCCGTGATTCGAGGCTGGTCATAATAATAGCCCCGTGGGTTAACCCCTTTGTGAGCCACGGGAACCGCCGCGCCGCTCTCGGTGCATTCCACCCCGTCTGCGAGCTGCCGCCTGCAAGCTGCACGCTCCGCGAACTGCACGCCGATAAAAATGCACCGCACCGATCGCGGAGCGCGCACCGCGTCGCCGTCATTATTTCGCCAATCCGACCGATAATCGTCGACACTTCGCGACTCCTACGACTTCCTAACGAAAACCTCGATTTTCAAACGACGATCCTGATTCCTCGGATGAAATAACGTCGCGCTGACGTCTTTCTAAAAATTGACGCGACTTTTCTAAAAGTATCGTGATTAATTTAAATCGCGCATGGACGCGCCGAGTCGAGCGCGGAATGCACGCATTAAAGAAATATTAGAAAACCCTGGGTCGGTGTGCGGGGGCCAAATATTAATGCTCGCCTCGCTGCTTCCCAGCTGATCCTATTTTATCCGAGTCGGGGAATTCCCGCCGAGTAGACTTCCGCGAAGCTTCGCAGCCGCCGCGAGTTATATTCTTGTAAACCGCCGGGGGATTAGGCTCCCCGGAGTAGACTTCTGCGATCGTATTTTTCCGGAATAACTTACCGCCGGTTGCACCTAACTCTTCCAGTTTTTCGAGTAATCTCCCGCTGTTTCTGCTTCCGATAAACCTACGCCGGTGCCTCCAGACGCTTCGTGTTGCTACCAGGCTCGATTCCTGTCGCTTCCGCAACGAGCTGCGGATATTCCTGCGAAATTCTTCTTCGGCGATCTCTCTGCTCTTTTTCTTTCTCGCGAACGCGTTAAATCGTCTCCTTTTCCGAAGATCGAAGAAACAACTGCGGAGTCGCGCGCACATTGCCGCGATAACGTTCGGCATGATCGATGCGAGGATCGCGGAAGCCGGCGCAGCGCGACGTCGCGTGCATTATCCAGCATCTTCGGTATTAGCCTCGTCGATCATTCGATTCGATCCGTGAAACGCTCCGGCACGCCACCAGGGAATCCATCCCGGGTGTATCTCTATTTCGCGGGGGGGGGGGGGGGGGGGGTCTAATACACGAGCGGAGAAGTCTCCGCCGACCATTTCGGACGCATTGTGCGCACCCGCGCGCTGTAATTGTCAGTCGCGTAATATACGCTCGAATCGATATCCTATTGCCGCTTGGACGCCGCGTGAACCCGCCGAGGTCACCGTGTATAATCCACGCTAAGATAGACGGATAATTTACGAGGCTAATGGGCCTGGCCCGGTCCGACCCGGCCCCTCTCGAACCTGCTACGCCACTGAATTAATGCGCCGAGCTCGTTAATTCTTTAATCGATCAGCTTGTTCGAGCTAGCAGGAGCCTCTCCTCCGATCGGGAACCCTCTTCCTTCTCTACCTCCTAATCCTTCTAATGGGATTCCGTAACCTGTCCCAGACCTTTTACAGACGAACAGCTCTCCTTTGAACCCTCCCTTTTATCATTCCTGTTCGAATTCCTGCTGCCAAGTCAAATTTATTTGCCCGACCGGTTTTACCTCTTTTAAGCCGGACCGTACTCCTCTCGATACTCCACGGGACACTCTGTCGCGCTTCGGCTTAGGACACGTTTCAAGCGTGAACTGATCTTTCTCATTTGCTTCTCGACACTCGGAACGTCAGTTTGTCGATTCGGTTCAGCTCCTGGTACGATTCAGCGTTCCGCGTCGAGTTTTATTTTAGAACACGCTCTGATGGAAACATCAGTCAATTAGTCCCAGTTAGACTACTTTCTTAAGTCAGCCGTAGTTCCGAATGTCTTCCCAACGGACACCGATCCCGGCGTTCCGTTCTGTTTTCGACAGACATCGGACCATTCTGTCGGTTCGCTTTGATCCGAGTCGGTTTTAACCGAAAACATCTCCGAAGCAACTATTTCGTGTCGAACGAAATAACTCGACTGGGGAAGATGGTCGCGCAATTGGATCAGACGCTAATCTCGGTCTTTTGAATTCGATTCTGAGAGTCTGAGAGCCATTTAGGCGATTAACGAGCCCGAAGAAACGAAATTTGTCCCCCTTGCCGGCAGAGCTTCTCGCCGGCTGGGCGCGCGGAAAGATATCTCTTGCTCGCGTGCTTTACGAGATCCCCGGGTTAATGGCGGCCCGACGGTAATTTCATTCGATCCTCGGGCCGCGGATTCGAAGGGAACGGAGGCGAGGGCCAAGGGTTGTCCCGAATACTTTGGTAAACGCTGGGACTTTGATGATCCCGTGCACACCCGCCGCCGGACTGCCGAAACTTCGACATTTAGGGTTGCTCGCGAGCCGGGGCTCCTTTATCATTAGATTTACGCCGTCGACGACCGGGCGTTTTCCGAGAGCCTTGCATTCTCAGTCCGCTGGCGTACTAGCGGCTGAATAAATATGAGCCACCGTTCGGAAAGAGAGTTACCGAGCGGATTCGAGAGACCGGCGCAACCCGAGAGGTCGGACGGAACTGTATCGCAAACACCGGTCAGTTTAGGTCGGGCTCAGCTACGGAATCGGTGGCCGAGGGATCCATTACGCGTCTAATTTAAAGTTGGACCGTTTGCGGCGCGGCTCGGAATTAAAGGCGGCCGTACGCGAATTAAGGAGGGCCGTGGACCAGTTTCCGACCATGCGAAATTGAGACGCGGCCGGCTCCGGTGCTCGCCGGAAACTCGCCGCGAGCCCGCGACGGAAACCGTGGCAGGATCGGCGCGCAGAAACAGAGGCAAAATTTCTGCGGTTGTTTTCCCCGCCGAGAGAACCCGGTCGGACACACGTCCATCGTCCAACGGGTCCAATAAACGCTTGGAGAAGCTTCGGGCTCCGAAATGAGGTTTACCGTCGTCCGACTGCTTTTTACAAAATCAGAATAACTCGCGCGCTACGATTTTCGTAAAAATTATATATTTACGAAATATATTTAAGAAACATATTTAAGGAACCGTGTCTCTTTTGGTGTATCCAGATCTGTCAGATAGCAGAATTGAGACGCAAGTAGGACGCGTCGTTGAACAGTATCGCAATTTGTCGAAAATCGGAAATTTAGTGTACGGAGACTTTCTGGAGCCGGCGCATATAACCGGAGTTCCCGTCGGGAGCGTTCCCGGAATCGTCGGATCCGACTCGACTCGACTCGACTCGATTGGATTCGTTTCGATCGGGTCCGAGGAAACTGTCGGCCCGCATTATTGTCTTCCATTCTCCGGTCAGCCGTGACTACGCAAAGTTTTTTCCGGAAACGAGTGATCCGCCGTCCGAAAAGTTTCGACGTCCGTTTCCGGTCCGCTGGAGATCGACGCCGGACGTTCGCGATCGATTTCGAAAATGACACGGTCCGCGCGCGACGCGCGTTTCTAGGAAGAGGGAAAAATCGTTGAAACGGGGAGCGACTCGATGCGAACGAGGACCGCGTCTGCGTTCGAATTTTCGCAATTTCCTCGAGCACTTTGCTCGCCGTGAACCTCTCTCTCTCTCCCTCTCTCTCTCTCTCTCTCTCGGGTGTCAACGAACCGCGCGATCGATCGATCGCGTTTAGGATCGCGACACGAGCACCGCGATGGCGCGGTTCGCCGTCTCGAATTCGTTTTGTTTACCGCGCGGAGAAGCCGCTGCGTTTGTGCAAACAATTTGACGCGAGGCTGTGCAACGGGGGAGGTCGAGCGGAGACCGTTCGATTTCTCGGCAAAAGAAAATGGAATGTCGGCGGTGTTCCCGCCCGGGGCTGGCATCCTCGAGCCTCGCTTTGTGCCTCGACGAGCTTGCTTTCTCTCTTTTCCTCTCGCTCCCCCTTTCACCCCTCCGTGCCCCCACCCTCACCACCGCTCTCCGCCGAAGAGAGCGTTACTTCCGATTTCGAAGCAATAAGCTTGCAAGCTCCATTATGTCCCCGTTTCCCCCCCGGTGCACGCGGCTCGGCAAACATTTCGCGGCGCGCTACAATGCCGCCGCCGTCGCGATTCTTCAACGCCACGGCGAACCTCTGCTCTACAAACTGAAATTAATGTCCTCTCACGCCCTCATCCGGCGACGAGCGATCGACGCGCGCGACGTTCGATCGAAATCCCGGCACGCTCGGAAATCGAAAGAACGGCAGCCGTGAGCCGTGCGCTGAGTAGCTCGACACCTTCGCCGAAAAAAAATGGAAAATGTCGCGGAGAAGTGACGGAAATGGTTGAGAAATCGGTGTCATTGTTACGGAAATTCTTTCGTCAGATCCCAAGAACCTGTAGTCATTTTTCCCGACGAAAGAGGTGCCGAGTGTTCGAACAACGGTTCGGTTACTTCGTCCCGGCGATAGATTTCATTTTTCTTTCGAATAAATAGAGTCACGCGCGCTCTATTTGCATGTTAAACGCATTCGGACAATATAGAATTCTGGGGGAGCAGGGGAGAGCGCGGAGGGAGGGTCTACGTACTTTCAATTTGGCCGATTATTCGGCAGCGTGGCCCATTGCCGCGAGACGGAATAATCGCGGGGCGTTTATGTTTCTCGAATAGAGGGAATTTGCATGTCCATTATCGCGGCCAAGGGAAAGGGGTGAAGGGAGAAGGGAACGCGGGCGCCGATATTAAAACGGAAGAATGGCTCGGGGTGCCGCTTCTCTCGCGGGCAAATTAAACTATAGCGTTCGCAGTCACGATCGACGACGTGGAAAAATTTCACGGGCTTCCACGGCGTCGTCGCTCCTTCCTCGTCGTAATCCAGGAGCGTATCGACGCGTCCCGGTGTCCTGGGACGTCCGTCTTGTTCAATTCGAAGACCGCTCGCTGCGATGTTATTACTAGACCGCAGACTCATCCGGCGATATTCTCCGCGTCTTTTGCGAGAGCTCGCTCGGGAATTGCTCGATTATTCGAATGGGTCTTTTAACCTGGATCCGCTTCAATTAACCGAGCCGCTTTCGTTTCAGGTGAACTGTGCCGTCCTCTGAACTGCAAGAAGAAGGAACTGTGTCTGCTGGAGGACACGTTTACGGCCGTCTGCGTGTCGAAGAAGGAGCTGCACAAATCCGGGTGAGATTTTATTTAAATCGGACACTTTTGCATCGGGCGTCAATTTTTCGTAGCTCACCAACAACACTGGAAAGGTAGAATAGAAATCGTTATGTAGAGAGGAAAAAACGTTAATCCTGCGACCAAAGTCAGAGATCGTTGATTCTCCGAGGGAGTACTTATCCGCAGTCGTCCGTGATCGAGCTGGAATCCATCTTGGACCGTGTGCGAGCGATGTCGAACGATCTCGCGAGAAATTAACGCGATCCCGAGGCGCGGCTGGAAATTTCGACCGGTGACAGAGCGGGCATTTGATAGAAGAATCACTTTGCTCTCGAGCCCTCTGGCAAGTTGAGCCCGCTAATTCAATGAATTTATAGAAAGAGGATCCACAGCCTTTAGAAACCCGGTTCCGCATTTGGACCGAGCATGGATCCCTGGATCACCGGGCCATAGATTAAAACGGCGCTGGCGGAACTATTGAATCCGAGGGAAAACACGAGGCTTTCGCAGACACTCGACACGCCGCGCCACACCGGTTATCAGTTCCGCGATAATCCTGCAATCTTCCGGCGAATTGTAACTCGAATGAGAAATTTTTCTCTCTCTCTCTCCCGCTCTCTTCTTTCGCCGATCGTAATTCCAGCCGCGAAACGCACGATAATCCCGGGCGGCGCTACCTTTGCTCAGCTGATATCCAGGCCAGAATTTCTCGCGAAATTATCGTTTCGCCGAGATACGATGATCTCGATCGGTTTTAATCCGGATCGGCGCGCGGGGCCACGCCCGTTTCCACTTGAAAGAATTCCGGCGCGCGCGCGCGCCGCGGCAGAACGCGCCGGAAACACCGGATCGGTGTAATCCCGCGAAACTCGAGCCTCCGACGCCTCCTCTCGAACATTTCGCGGTTTCATTTTCCTTTCGGTATAGAATTTCTCCCCGGGAAAATGTTGTTCCTCCCCGTGCAACCTTATACGCCGAGTTCCTACCACTTGCCCGTTCGATCTCGACCAGTTAAATTTGATTTCGCGAACGCCGCATGGCCGGCCTTATGTCCGCTCGTACTACTTGGTCTCGCGCGGACATCTATACCCGTCTCTCATACATCTTGGACGACTTTACACCGAGTCTTGCCCCCTCGCTAGTTTAAGGCTATAACTTTAATGACGCAAAGTAACTCGAAAGGATTTTATGCGATGTTAATCGCTTTGGAATAACTTCATATTCACAGTAACTTCGTTACTGTCTCTTAGTACTATCGCGAGACTGTGAAATTTCTCCGAGTTCGATTACTCGTTGATACGCGCTACTGGGACGACATTGAATTGGCTCGCACTACTTGTTATCGGGAGCTAACTTGCTCAACATTTTTCTGTACCGTCTTAATCCCTCGTGGTCGACTCCGCATCGATGCTTGCGACTTTCTCGTACGATACCAAGGTCGTAGAATTTTCTTAGTCGGACGGTGTCGTTTAATAGTGCTTATTTCCCGTGAAATTGGACTTGCTACTTTCCAGCTAAATCCCAAAGCTTTACCAATTCTATGAGGTTGATTACGCAACGTCCTGCCATTAAATCGTTTCGTCCCATTTATTTCGTCGTCTCGCAAACGTTCCTCCGGTGTCCGACCACACGCAGGACCATTCTCCTTGCTGCAGAGATCTCTGGTACACAAGCCGAGCCGAGCCGCGCCGGCAGCTTGAATTACAAAGCGGGACTCGGCAATTCGCAGATTACGTCTGACTACACTCGGGGCCATTCCACTTTGACAGGATTATGTCAGTTTGTACTACTTAAGAGACCCACAGCCGGTGAAATGTCCCGCGAAAACGGGGTTACGTCGAATTCATAACATAATTTGCCAAGGTCCGACCGCGCGCGCACACGGCCCTTCGATCGTTACCGCGCGCGTTACGTCCCTCGCAACGGTCTCGGACGCTTTAATCTGGGTCTGCCCGTTGACCCCCGTCTCTTTCGTTTAACCGCGGGAAGCCAAATCTTCCTCTCGACCGAAGCTATTGCTTTCCGAAAAAATTGGACCCCGGGAAGTCGTCTCGATGTCTGTAAACGCGCCGCGCGAACGTTGCCTCTCGCGACGCGTTTCAGGAGAAGCATCCGATCGAACTCGTCGCTTCCAACGGTTCCGAAGGAACCCTCGGTTTCGCGATCGAGATCGAGATACCACTCGTTCAATTATCTCGCGAAATTTCGTCCAGTTTTCCAGCGGGGAAACGCTGGGACTGCTCCAGGCACTCTCCTCCGCCGAATCGCTTTTAACTTATTCCATTTTCCGAGCAACGTGTGCCGGCGCGCAACGCGGCCGTCTTGACGCGAGAGAGATCCGGTGAAATTTTCAAATCCGAGGTCTCCGTGGTTCCACGGGGACCACCACCGCCGGAGCTTTTCCAGCTACCACCGCGTACGCGTGTGCACCACCGGCGGAATCGCCGCCGTCGAATCGCGGGATCGAACGTTTTCGGGACTCTGCGGGATTAATCCGGCGTTCGAGCGATTTTGGTAATCGGGCCGGAAAAATTGGCGAAACGACTGGAAAATATGCCCGCTTTCCATCGGAAAATATTACTGCGCGTAGAAACGGTTGGTAATCCGAACCCGAAGAACTCGTCGCGACTCGGTCTACACAGGCCGATCTGATTTTTCCAGAGACATCGTGATCCCGAAGTCACGGATGGTCCAACAGAGCCGACGAATGAGGACCGAAACTTCGGTAGACTCCGAGGACGACGATGCTTTCTTCGACGCTGAAGAGGACGACGAGGATCAGGACGAGTCCAAGTAAGTGTCCTTTAAATAATAATAATAATATCGACTCGAGAACACCGCTGGGAAATCGACAAATAGACGAGCCTGCGATATTTACTTTCTCGCTGATTTTTCCCGCGGAATCCGCGTCTCGGAAACGAACCTCGTTAGTCTAGAAATATCCTTTAAAGTTGCCGCTACGCTAGGCTAAATATTCAGTTGTCGAGTTCACGCGGTTCCCCGAATGCACCGAATTCGCGGCGCAGGAGTTTAGAGTCGAAAGGTAGACCGTCTCGAGTAGAAGCGGCCCGCGCATTGTCAGACACCGTGTAATCGGCAAAGAACGCGTTGTACACCCCTGACGGCATTAGACCGAACCAAGATCCCAAGGCGATAAAAACCAACGGAATCCGCGGCAAGTAGAACAGACCGTGCTCGGTCGGACAATGCGGTTTTCTACGAACTCCCATTAGGCCGCGCAGTGGTACGAGTAAATATAATCTCGACCCGGTAGAATCGTCTCGGCAAACGGCGTCGCCACTTCTCGAAAACTTGGGAAAAATGGAATTTTCAAGGCATATCGGGCTGGCTAAAAGCTCTCTAGTACGAATGTACGTTGCGTGCGTATCGTGTGATGCCGTCTCGAACGTTGAAACATCGCGCGCTGTTGCGAAGACGTAGACGGCCGAGGTAGACGAATTCACGTTCCCCGTATTACCTCGGCACTTTGACGGAATTACTTGTTCAGAGTTGAGAATTAATTTGTACGGCGATGCGTCGCGACGTCCCAATGTCATCAGGATACCCAGCGCGACAACCGATCGAAGCATAACTTTTCGCTTTGAATTTGATTAAATTGTTACGTTCCAATCACCACGAATTCCAACCAAATAATTGACGTTATAAAATGAAAGGGTTTCACGTTTACGTCGACAATGGCTAAGGCTTCGTTTCGGGTTTCGCGTTTGGGATAAGCGCGCGCGCGCGCGAACGTCGGGGGCAAGTTGCGGGCAATTTTTGGGGATGAGGTTAGCTCGGCACGTCGTCGACAGCCGTCAGCCGTCGTCGCAATTAGACTGTTTCGCGTTCGACGGCGGCTCTTGCGACAACATTCAGGAGAATTTTCAAAGGACCACACGCTCGGGGACGGAAGAGTGTGCAACGGGAGGGAAACAAGCGAAGGAGAAAGAGCAGAGCAGAGCCGGGCGGATGGAAAACCCTCTTTGCTCTGCTCGCTCGTGCAAATTTAAGTAGGAAGAAATGTTTCGCCGGCAACGCTTCCCCTCTCGGCCCTCCCCTGCTCCTGCTCTTGCTCTTGCTCGCTCGCTCGCTCGCTCGTCTTCCGTCTGAGCTGGTTTCCCCGTGGAATTTTCTCTAGCCGACGACCAGAAGCTCCCGCGACTCCCCCCCGTATCCTTGCCGGGGCGAGCAACTGCTGTTTGACGAAGCGCCGCGCTAAAGCAAACGCGCCCCCTTCGGCCTATAGCTCTCCCCCCGGTTCTCTCTGCGGGGATCCTTCGAAATTCATTTTTTAGATCGCCGACTCGTCGTTTCCGTGATCCGCGGCCGCGGAGTTGTTCCACCTTCCGGCCGATAATAGCGCCGAGAACGCTCTCTCGGTTCCGGAACGAGTTGTGAAACGGCGGATCGAATCTCGACGGATCGTTTCGTCGCGCGATATTTCTCCAAGGGTTTTTGTGATCGCGGCGGGGGCAAGAGGGGGAGGGGGCACGCATCCGCGGAAACGTGACCCATAAAGCCGATCTTTTATTCGATCTCCCCCGGGGAGCCGGCAGCCGTTCGACAGCCGGAGAACGGCGAAACCAATAATTCCAGGTTAATGTCTCGTGAAAAACAAAACATAGGTACCGGATCCACTTTCCCCAGTGGCACCACCCCCCGGCTCTCCGATATTTCCCTGTTATTTCCGAGACGGTGTTCCCGCCCGCTATACAGCTCACAAACGAGAAGTAATATGATAATCCGCCATTCCTCTTCCGATAAAGCGTCCCCAGCCGATCGAACACACGGAAACCATTCCGCGCGCGTCCTCCTCCTCCACCTCCTCCTCCTTCACCGTTCGTCCCCGGTCCTGCAAAATATTTAAACCGATTTCTCACGGCTACGATCTCTCCCGAGTGGAAATCAACAGTGAACACACTTCGCGCTTCTACGGCCGCTCTTCGGCGAGAAGGATGCCAACTTGTTCCGCGAAATCGGCTCGGAACGAACAATCGAAATACGTCGATCGTTCCTTCGAGTATTTAAGACCTCGCGCGTAATCCAGTTCCGCGATCGAACGAGATATTTTTTGAAATACTTTCGTCCGACCGCGCGGTCCAAATTAAGCAGTCTAATTCCGCTGCGCTCTTCGACGTTCTTCGGCGTCTAGACCGCGTCTGACCCCGTATAGGTTCGCTCTATTTGCTCGCCCCTCCCCTCTCTCTCTCGACAACCGTCTCGAGTGGTTCCACCTCGCAGTTTAATTGTCGAACGGTGCGCGAGTTCCGTAAAAGAAACGGACGCGGCTGCCATCGTCGGCTAGGTATCCAAATCCGTCTCGCATCGGCTGGATAGAAAATCGACCAGGAATCTGCGTTTCGGCGACGCACAGAAACGAGTCGAAGGGGCACGGAAACGGACAACGAAATTTCCACGGTGCCCGCGATAAAGAGAGAAATTTGTCCCGTTAACCTAAATTCCCGGGATTCGTAGTTGGCCCCGAGGGTGTCTTTGGTATTCTTGAAGAATCTCGCGCGATTCGCGAGTCCCCCGTGGAATGCCGCCCGTTCGCTTTTCCCCGTTTACCGGATCAACGCGGCCGGGGTGGGATGACTTGCTCGGGTTTTACGATTTTATCGGGAATATTATTTTCGCGGCAATTGGATTGTTCGACGAGAGAGAGAGAGAGAGAGAGAGAGAGAGAGAGAGAGGCGGCGCGCGCGAGAGCTTTATTACTCTGTCCCCAAAGTTTCAGGCGAGAGCTCGTGCTAGCTAGCTGGCTGCCGCACCCTCCTCCCCCCACCCTTTCCCGGCGAAATCTCGTTACTGCGACTCAAGATTGCCTTCAATAATTAAGATGACGCCGGGGCCGGGTCATCGATTAATTAATTACTTAGAGAAATGGAGTTTGAGGCGCGAGGATGCAATACGGTGGAACGGCTTCGTTTCTTATGCATAGATAACGAACTCCCCCCCGTTAATGAAACCTTTGTACCGGACGAAATCCGTCCGCGTTCTCCTCTCCGCCAGCTAATTTTCTAGCCGCGCTCTTTTCGAATAACTTCTCCGCGGGGATTCTTGTCCCGATGAAAATTCATCCTATCCAAGGAAATTGCAAACAATTTTTACTTCCCCGTAAAGGATCCGCCGGGCGAAGCCGACTAGTTTCCGCGGATGAAAAATACTGCAACAAAGTATCGTAAATTCTTCCGACGCCGTTCTTCCTCCTCCGTGTTTCGCTCGTCCGATTCTATAAAGTTCGTTCTTTTAAGAAACGGAATAGAATCGACGGTCGAAGAGCCGGAATAAAATTGATATTTAAGCAGTCCGGAATAAAATACGCGCGAGACTCGTCGGAGTACGTCGAGCGGTTTAACGGTTCGGCATTTAGCGCAGCGTCGGCGGCGAACAAATTTGCGGAGAGTGTTGCAATTTATTTATGTAAACAAAAGAGCTGTCGTTCTCGGTGGCATCGGCGCGCCGGTCGCGACCGAGAGTGGGTGGAGCTCGAAAATATTTCAAGAAGAGAGACTGCTCGAAGAAATTACGGTTCCCTGGCGAGGAACCGAGGAACCGTGGAAAGAGTATATCAGTCTGGCGGGGGATCTCCAGTCGATAACCAGCGAGATAATGCGATGATGGACGAGCTCGCGGAGACTCCGATGAGCATTTTGTCGCCGCTTCGACTTTTTTGCCAGCGGAAAGTGGGAAACGCTCCTTGCTCCTCTCGTTCCTCCTCTTTATTGCCGAGTAAGCTCCGCGAGCGCTCTCTCTCTCTCTCTCTCTCGCTCTCTCTCTCTCTCTCCCTCTCTCTCTCTATCTTTCTCGGTCTTTCGTGCACGTTGCTCGATATTCTTAGCTCGTGTTCCGGTGTTCGCGATCGAGCGCGTCGCTCCTCTTCATCGTCGCTGAATTGGCGGATCGTTGAAACAAACGGCATGTAAAATTGCACCCGGCATTCCGAAGAGCCGCGCCAACCGACGCGACGGGACGCGCGGCGTCATTGATTTAAAAGGGGTCGCGAGACCGGTTATCCGACGTCGTTTTCTCCCTTTATACCCTTCCCCCGGTTTTACCGGCCACCCCCGGTTCTTCTCAGGACCCGGAGAATCGATCGCGCGGTGTCCTTGCGAAGTCGACGCGACGCTTCGATTACGCCCGAAAGGGAGGCTCTCTGTGTCCGACTATGCGTCGACCGTCTCCGCTAGAGTCTGGATCTGCGGAAGATGGCTTCCTGGAATTCTCGAGGCGTTAAACGCGCGTCTGCAGGCTCCTCGAAATAAAGAAGCAGCGAGGCGACGAGAAACCGTTTCGAAAACTAGAGGCGACGCGATAATTTGTGAGGGGTGCTTGTAAATTTGGCGGAAGGAAGCGGCCAGGTCTCCTTTCGATACACTCGTTCCCTCGGGGAACGGGCACCGAGGCGGTGAAAAATTGCGGGAGACACTCCTCCGGTGTACGTGCACGGTTCAGAGCGGCATTACATGCCGCCGTAAATCTCGTCGGCCCGTGGAAATTAATTTCGAGCTGTCCTAGGCTCGACCGCGGGAAAATTTAGGTCGGCCGAAGCGCCGAGCCACTCGCCGCTTTTAAACAGGAATTTATTTAAAGAATAATCTGCTGAAACGAAGTGCCGCAGCCCCGCTTGAGACACGGCATGCGCGCGCGCGCGCGGCCGTGTGTCTGTAACGGGGGACAAAAAACACGCCTGCGACGCGCGGAATTTATCGCGGAAACTTCCAGTTACGAACTGATACTCGGTTTTCAACGTAACATCGATTTCAAGCACAGTTTTGGCTCGGTTTCTGCCGCGGGCTCTCTCTCTCTCTCTCTCTCTCTCTCTCTCTCTCTCTCTCTCTCTTCGCGTTCCCTGATAAGCCAGCGTGTAGACTCGCTCTGCCGAAACAATACCTGTCGGCCCGTATATCCTGCTCGCCTGAACATTTTATGCACCGACCCTTCCAAGTCTACTCGAAATACTTGGCACGCCGGGCCGCGCGCGGTCACGACGCGTCGCTACTTTGCTTCCTCCGCGGCGTCGGCGTTACTCTCCGCTCCGTCTACTCGCGCCTCGACTCGTACTACTTAACCAGACGTAGACTCGTACCGCTCGGTGTGTCTCGTCCGATCTGCCCTTCCAAGTTCCACCGCCAGATTTTTCGATCTAGACGTCGATACATCCTCCTCTCTGCCTGCTCTGATCAGACACCGAGATATACTACTGCCTTCCTGCCCGACCTCGCCCTAATATATACTACTTAGTCTCCCGCCCAGCCACGCGCTGATCTAAACCACTGTCCCCTGTCAGACCACACACCAGCGCGTACCACTTGTCTTTCTGCTCCAGCCTCCAGCAGACGATATATTACTCTTCTCTCGGCTGACTAGGTGTACAGATCTACCACTGCTCCTCCTCTCCTGTCCGATCGAATGTTGAAGCTTTGCTTCCTTTTTTCCGGTTTCTCTCTCTCTTCTTCTTGTTCTTCTCCTGCTCCCGTCCCTCGAGATCCACCACACTGATCTGTTTGCAATCTGTCTGAAACATCAAGCCACTGTACCACACCTTCCCTGTCTAGCAAAACATTCGGACGGTACCATTTGCCTCCCTTCTGTTCGACTAAACATCGAGATCCACGGTGCCGTTCTCCGTTTTACCTCGCCGAACATTGAGTGTCGTCCTACTTGTTTCTTTCCCGCCCGACGAAACATCGAGATCTGTTACTTCGTTTTCATTGTCCGACTGTGCAGAACGAGGCTCTGTCGCTTGTTTCTCCCTCGACCGAGTAAATCCAAAGGTGTACTACTTTTTTTTTCTATTACTACTCGGTTCTCTCTTGTCCGACCAAATCCGAAGGCTCGCGCCACTCTCCCTCTCTCCTTGGCTGACTAAATCTGAAAGTGTACTACTTCTTTCCTTCCCGTCCGACAAAACATCGAGATCTACTACTACTACCGCCACTACCACCAGCACAGTTTCTCTCTCGTCCGTCCAGGCACCGACGCTCGCTACTACTTCCGCCGGCTTTCTACCACTTGGCCGGGAGTTCAACCAACCGTGAACTGCAGCTTCGCGTCCCGTCGATCGACCATTGACTTCCATCAGCCTCTCGCAAGCCTAATCCCCCGACTCGACCGCGCTCGGATTAGCGGAATCTTGATCCCCCGTCCGCCTTGAAAGGATCGATAACAGGTTGCCCGACCGAAAAACGAGGACGACATTGGCGGTGGAGGAGGAGGGGGGGGAGGGATCGAGGCGAAAGCGAGAGACAGACGAAGGCAGGGGGGTTGCCGCAGTCCCCCCGTCTACTTGACGCCGCGGCAACTGCAATTTCCATGGAAATACGAGTCGCTCTCGGACGGCAACGCGACATCGGACAGCACATCAGCCTCTCTCCACCTCATTGCCCCGCGCCGCGCCGCGCGTATTTGCGCCGCGGTGAACGCAGCCGATGCGACGGGCCGAATTAGTCGATCCGATATATCGGACTCCTTGCCGAGAGTAGTCGGCCTTTGCAGAATTAGGCTGCCGCAGCAACGGTCCCGGATCCCCGAGCCTCGAGTCCCGGGATCCGAAACCTTGCCTCCCCCCCTCCCCGCCTCCCCGACCGGACGACAGAATGAATGCCGTTGCAATTCCGTCTGCAATAGACTGCGGTCTACAGCGTATTTTGCGGCCGTCCTCGTCGTCCCATCGCGGCGGCGCCAAGCCGCGCCGGTTAATGCACCGTCGGCCGTTCGATGCACAAACGGGGCTGTTCGCTCGTCGGGAAATGCGATCGCGCGTCGGAAACCAGCCTCTTCCTTCCACCGACTTTAACTGATTTTAGGAGAACCCTTTTTGCTACCAACCGTGCAGTATCGAGCCTTTGACACGATTATGTAGGATCGTTTCTTAAACAGCCGATAAAATTATATCGTTGTCGGATCGGTGCAACAGGAGGGCACTTGATAAATAAATATCTCTCTTCGTAGAGATTGGCAAAGGACAAAATGGCGAGGCGTCGGCGAGAAGAAGCTATAGGACAATTTCATTAGCGGACGTTGCGGGGAAACGATCGGCACGATTCGAAAAACTCGAGCAGTTCCTTTGACCGTCGCCCACGGGAGTCTTCGTTTACGGTTACGAGGTCGTGTTTCCCGGGATTCGGAAAAACCCGGCACCGAGGGAAAATTGTCCTTTTTCCCGTGCAGGCCCGTCTGGCCTCTCTCTCTCTCTCTCTCTTTCTCTCTCAATTTCGTCAACCGTATTTCAGAAGAAAGCGGCGAAACGATGTTTTGTTCGCGCGCCGTGATTACCGGAGAAAAGCGAGGGAACCACCGACGCCGCGACGAGGCAAGTTGAGGCGAGGGTGAGGCGAGGCGAGGCGAGGCGCGGCGTCGAGTGGTTAATGGCCGGGCCTCGTGTAAAGTTTAAACGCTGTTAGCCTGATTTCGAGCGGAATTGTTACGAGCCCTCGCATTCTTGAGTGTTGCACGCCCGCGCGCTGCTCTGTCCCGCCGAAAATCGTCGACGGACGTCCCTCGACGGAACTACTCGCTTTTCACCGGCAAAAATCGACGCTGGAAAACAAACCCCTTGGCGGGCCCGTTGCTTTCTTCTTTCCGGCCGAGAGAACGAGCTTTCTTTCCTCGATGCGCGTTTCGGGTCTTCCTTCGCCGGCCGGAATAATCGTCCGCTAGAGAGAGAGAGAGAGAGAGAGAGAGACTGTGTCTGAAAGCCAATTTAAAGTTCGCGGTCCCTTTGTCAACCCTTAACTCTCGGACGCCCGGTCCGTCGAGCTACAAAGTCTCCTCTCTTTTTAAGAAGCGCCGGGGCAAATTTCTTAATTCGAGCATCGCGCTGTAATAAAAACAACGAAGGGTCTAATTAAATTCAGCCTTATCTCCGCGAAGCAACGCACGCGTTGGCCGCTTTCGGTGCACCGTAGCTTCACCGTTAAACTGTTTTAAACCGACTTAAATTTCAGCCAAGCGGTTGGTAATTGTAATGGGACGTATTAAAAGATATCGTACGCGCGGTTGGAAAGTCAGTCGCTGTTGAAAATTCGTTCGACAAAGAACGCGGCCTCGCGTGGCAACCAACAAAGACATTTTTATATTCCGAAGTACCGGCGTTGCATTTCATTTCAAGCCCGTTCCGAACGAGGCAGAGCATAGAAACCGGTCGGCAAAATTTTCCAGCAAAGGACAATGCAGCAGCTTTCCCCTCGCGGTCTGGCCAAAGGCCGAGCTGTTCCACTGCCGCGAGAAACCACGATACGAACGTTCTCGGGTCTGTATCGTTCTCGATCGTGGCGAAAAGCGAGGAGAGAGAGGGAGAGAGAGAGAGAGGCAGTCGGGAATTTCCTATTCAACGATCGTATTAGAAATTCCTCGGACAAGGATCCTCGATTATCGAGAGTCCCGGCGCCGGATGCATTCTTGTTGTTTCATCGAAGCTTTTGTGCCGAGAATTTCCAATTTTTCGGAAAAACCGGAACCGCGGCGAGCGTGGCGAGGGCGCGGGGGGGGGCGGGGGGGGGGCGTGTGGCGCGGAAGAAGGGGGAGTTATTACTCCGGTGGAAAATTAAAAGTCGAGTTCAATCCACTCCATATTCATCAAGCGAGCGAGCGAGCGAGCGCGCGCGCGCGCTCTCGTCGGTTATAGCGCGACGAAAAAGGAAACACCGAACACGACGGTGTAATTATGATTCGAACAAAATCAAGCGCGAAACACGGCGCAAGAACGAGCGACCGCAGAGAGATAGAGGGAGAGAGAGAGGGTCGCGGGTCCACGGAGAAGAATTTAATTATTCTTTCGCCGGAAAGAGAACGGAAGCCGGTGCCGGGTTTCCGGTGGTCAGCTCCGCGGCCCTTGCACCGGCAAATCAAGTTTCCTTGAAATTTTGCCGCTCGCGGCAACGAGAGATATTCTGTTTCTTGATACTCGAACGCGGCTCGTCGCCGTCGTCGACGTCGTCGTCGTCGTCGTCGTCGCTGCTTCCGTCGCGTGTTCGAAACGCGACTAATTAGAAAAATTGCGCGGTGTCCGCCGGCTTTGCAGTCGTTATCTTCCGGCGACGCGACGTTTTTACAGCGGAGACGCGTGTGCGCTCGGGAATCCGAGAGTTCGTTGGCCCCCCGCGGCTTCCCGCATTTCCCCGCGTCGGCAGAAATTATCCTGACGACATTTTCGAAATTCACTCGCCGCCCCGCGCTCTAATCAATTTTCGAGCCGGCAATTTCGGGACTCGCGAGCTCTCTCGACACGATCGTCGACCGGGCGGTTCGCGAATTTTTCGCGCTCTCGGAGCTTTGCACGCGCGTTCGGGGACGTTCGAAGCGTCGTTCCGAATTTTTACAGCCGCGGTTTATGGTCGAATCGATGGAATATAGAAACACTCGCGGGCAGAACGGAGGATTCCGGATGGGTTCGCGAATCGATAAAATTCCCCGTAAAATCGGGAAACCCTTGGCCGAGGTTCCTCCCCGACGTCGTCGTCGTCGTCGTCGTCGTCTGCTCTTCAATTTCTCGAAACTGTACTCGCTTTTCGACGCACAATGCGGCAAGCCCCGTGAAACCAGCGTTTCCGGTTCGAGGACGCATTTCCACGATCGCGGCCGAATAAAATATCGCCGACAGGGAACGAACGATGAAACGACGCGAGACGTCCTCCATTACTTTCCCCGCCCCGGTTTTTACTCTTATTATTTCCTCCGGTTCCGGGTAATTTCCCGCTTTAATATGCATTGGACGGTTATAAAATCGCAATGGCCCCGCTGGAAGCGGGGATGGAACGGGGGGGGGGGTGCAACAATGCCGGGACTACATCGGTTATTTCGCCGGCGTTCGTATTCCGCTTGGCCGGCACTAAACGCGCCGGAAACACCGTTCCCGCGGAGTTCGTTCGTCCGCAAAACGGCCACCTTTGTGTACCGTTTACGTTTTATAACTTATACACGGCCGAGATCGTAAAAATTTATTTCGAACCGATACGAAAACGGGTCTTTCCCCATTTCGACTTCGAGCTTTTGCTTATCGATCGAGCCCGTTGCTCGACAATTTCACGCATCGAACCAGCGTTCATACTCCTCGACGAACCGAGCCCATGCCGTTTTACCATTACTTCTGATTTCCTGTACATTAACGTAGACTTATCTCGAGAAAGATTATCGCGTATTTCGCACAGATGATAAATATCTTATTTATTGTTCCAAAAAATGACCGAACGCGTCTTGCTCAACGCCATAGCCGCGCAAAAAAGCTGACGTCCGTTGACAACGGTTTCTCGACGGGTTCGCTCGAACGTCATCCGGCATCTGTCTGTCCGCCGCGTCGTCGCAGATGTCCGAACGATCGGCAAACAGAGGAGAACGGCCAGAATCTTTTAATTGATCGCGGTCCCCCGCCGGATGCCCCTCTTATCAAACAAGAATAAATGTCCCCGTAAAACAGCCCTCGGGACACAGGCGCGCGTGCACACATAGAGAGCAGGCGATAGGAGAAGAGAGAGGAGAGAAGAGAAGCCGAGCTAATGCTATCGAACGGCGACCGTGTAACGGAGACTCGTATTTCTCCATAAGCAGGTGGGACGTGTGTTGTTTGTTGCCGTGGCGCGCGTGGGTCGATTGAAAACCGAAGTTTCCGCGAGTTACCGGAAATACGGGGGATGGCGGACGTGGAGGAGGAAGAGGCTGGCTCTCTCGAAGGGGGAGGGGAGGGGGGGAGGGGATAGGGGCGAGCAAAGTGGCAGGGCGCCGGGGATTGCATTTCGCATTCATGGAATTCCATCGGGCCGCGCGAGCGCGCGCGCCCCCGTAAATCAAAAGTTCTACCGGTTCCACGTCGAACCGGCCGAATAAAAGGAGCAAGAGTCGAAAAATAGAGCCGTCCGATTCGAAAAAAAAAGAAGACCGAGGCTGCAACCGGATCGGCGGGCATCTCCGCAATTTCATTAGCGGCGGCGACGGCGGCGCGCGTGGTCGATTGATTTCGCTGCCTGATCGAAATCATCGCTCGTCGAGCGGATTTTATAATTGCCGAACGAAACAGCGAAGACGTCGCAAGAATTCGACGTTGAACTCGAAACGGCCGGCCTCGAATTCTTCGTTTCGAAGCTGCTGGATTTTCAAGCACTCCCTCCGGAAGATCGCGTTGTAATAAAAATGGTAAAAGGTTTTAATTTCGCAATTGTTTTGTACGACGTGTGCGTAGATTTTGTGGGCTAAACAGTACAGGGCTCCAGTGTAAATGGAGACAGTCTGAAAAATTCCATACTACAGTTTATCGATCCGAAAAATCAGAATTTCTTGAAGACGGACATTTGTGAATTGAACTCGCGTTGGGAAAAATGTATTGAAACAAATGGGGCACATTTTGATCAAATTAATAGCTTTTGAAAAAAGATATGCAGTTTTATGTACTCCGACATTTCATATGCACCAACCTGATACTTTAACTCTTGTTTGTACAATCGATAATTCTTCACGAATTTGAACGAACTGCAACTCCTCCATTAACGCTCCTAATAGATGCATACGACTCGTGGTTGCAATTCATTAGCGGTGTACGTATTTCAATATTGTCGATTAGGTTGCGGTGAACGTGATCGTCGTTCGAGGTCGAATACCGCGAGGACCGCGACGTCCTCTCGAGAGGATCGAACCGCGAATCCGCGAACGGTCCCGTAAAGAGGAGACGCCGCGTGGAGGCTGCGACGGACCGTGAATTTCGAATCGGAAAGCGTTCTTTGAGGGGAGAGAGAGTGGCTCGTGGGAAAGAGCCGGGAATTAGTCGAAACGAATACGGAGCGTCGAAAGGGATCGTTTTAAGTAAAAGATAAAAGGAAAGGCCAATAAACGCGGCGGAATTGATAGGGGTTGCGCGAGAAAGGTTCGACGGAGATCCGCGATGGTCGAAAACTTTCTTTTCTATTTTTCTCTCTCTCTCTCTCTCTCTCTTTCCCTCTTTATCTCCGTCTTCGTTTCTTCTCTGTCGTGAACGCGCGTTCTCTCTCTCTTGCCTCGGCACGGGCGATAACACCTGGCCAAAGTTTGAAGCTTCTCACGGGCCACGGGCAGATGGGCCGATATAAAAAGAGCGAGATTAAAGGCGGATTGGCACGTACATTATCAACCACGCCCACCCGTTTCTCGCGTTACACCCTCTGTCGCCCCCTTTCAACCCCTTTCAACCCGTTCCCAGGCCCTTTCAACCATCTCTTTCGCCTTGCTGCCGCGCTTCCACAGGGATGAAGCTCGAAAATCTGCGAGAGGAAATCTCGCTGTTCACGGTCGCGAACGTCTCCGTTCGCGAACCGTCGAGCTTCGCCGCGATCGCGACGATTTATCCGGGGCCGGAGCAACGTCTCTTGCCCGATGTCGCGGAAGAGAAAAGCGGCCTCGGAACGGCAGCCGGGCGAGGCCGGCCTCTCTCCGTCTTGATAAAGGAGTTTGAACTAGCTTAATTACCGCGTTACTCGGTTTAAACTAATTACACGTTTGCCGACGACCACAAATTCTCGAAGCGCAAGCTACCGACTCCGCCGGCGCTGCGGCCGAATCGGGATTATACTGCGGAGAACGCTATGCAGGCTTCTTTATTAACGGCGGCGTGCCTTCCCAACTGTTCGTATAATTAACCGTTCCCGTGCTGATATTCTTTTAAAATCATCCCACCACCTACGAGCGAATTATTGCCGGATTTTCTAGGATCGTTTTCTCCTTATTTTCGTAAAGGAGACCGACTTTTGCTTCAATTTTTCTCAAACGAAAGCGCTGAAGTTTTTCGTTAAGCTTACGCACGCCGCGAGATATATAGCAATTTCTTCGAGCGGGATATCTTTGAAACCGACGGAGTTACGGACGTTTTCTCCGATGCCTGGCATCGCGTCGAGAGTCGCAGCGATCTCGCGATGCTGGATCGCCGGAAACGAGTCGATTCGCGAGCATTATTCGGTTAGCATTAATCGATCGAATGACGCGGCAATCGATGTTTACAATGACACGGTTTTTCTGGCTTTTCCGGTTGCTCGCGTTTGACACCCTGTCGACGAGCAATTTCGCGGGTGCCCCCGCCCCCTCGCGCGCGCGTGCAATTCGTCCGAAACGAGCCGGCCGGCTCGAATTATTAACTATCAATTATTCGGCCGGCGCGTGTCGATACCATCGGAGTCGATTGGCTACGTAATCTCGGCGCTCGGAAATGAATTAATTCGCGCGCGGATTCGATTATTCCGTCGAGCAATTCCGACGGCCGATAAAACCCGGGGACGCACGCGTTCGACGCGCTCGCCGGACTGACCGCGCGCTCTGCTACAAATCGGCCTAACCGATCCGTGGAACGGTAACCTCAAGAACAAGTATCCGGTCGTGCGAAGATTATGCGAGAATTTCAGGGCGTTGCAATTAACGAGACATCTCGTCCGACAGCCTCGCTTAAGTCGCGGAGCGCGGCGAAACGTTGTTGCAGGCTGCACACTCTCTCTCTATCTCTCTCTCTCTTGGCCCCTCGCAATTCCGCCGTTACGACGATGCAGTGCTTAACGGTTATGAAGCCGTGCGTTACGGGAATTCCGAAATTTTTCACCGGAAAACACCGGCGAATTTAGAAACCGGACGGCGCGCGCACCTGTGTGCATGCATGCATGCACGCGCGCGGCCTGCTGTGTGCACGCGATAAAACAGTGCGCCCGGAGAGGATAATGTAACGCGGCCCCGAGAATAATAAACTGGTCGGGCAAAAATGGTTCGCCGAGTCGAATAAATACGGGAGCGCGAGAGCCCCGGATACGTTCCCGAAAATTCTGGGTTACGCGCGCGCGCGAGTCCCGGAATGGAGAGCGTGCGTTCAACGAGAAACCCGTGTGTTCCATCGATTCGCATTATTATTCGCCGATTAACGAAAATCGCCGCACGGAAAATAAGTAGAAGGCTTCCTCCTTCTATCTCCTCGACGCACGGACAACGATCCGTATTTTCTTTTTTTCTTGTCTTCGGATTTTACGGCGGTCGATGGAACCGCCAGTCGACGAGTGAAATAACAAAAGAGCGTCGGTCATACGATTAAGGCAACCGGTCCCGGGCTCGCTGTTTACCCGGGAATTGTGGGAGTGGGAACAGAAAGGGGAGGGGGAACGGAGGCGGGCTGGTATCAAAATACAGCGGAGGCTGGCAACGGGTTCGTGTAACGACGCGTGTCTTCCCTTTTGTTCCAGATGTCAAGAATGTCCTGTGGTGAAGCCGACGTTCCTATGCGGAAGCGATAATCGCACGTACAGCTCGCCGTGCCGGCTCGACTACCACAATTGCATCCACCATACGTTGGTTCGCATCGCCTGCAAGGGATTCTGCCCCTGCAAAGGTAACCATCATCGAGTTTCTTCGTTTCAAAACAGTTTCATCGAGTTTCTCGATCCCTCCGAGCTACACACCCTTCCACCCTTATTAAGCCCTGGATTCGATACGTTTCCCGACATTGGATCTTCCTGTTACGATTTAAAGGGTCTCTCTCTCTCTCTCTCTCCTTCAACCTATAAAAGAAAAAAAAACTACAGGATTCCATTGTTCTCTGCCTCGGAATATCGCATTCTGTGCCAAAGCACTCTTAACTCGGTCAGATTTCGCGCGTTTCGATTGATTTTAACTGGCCGCAGTTACTCCCCGCGTCCGACCAATTACTCGGTTTTACTACTAGCAGCTCCTCGACGTCTCGCGCGCTACTTAATTCTGTTCGAAAGTAGACTCACCTCGATCCGTCTCGATTATATTACCTTCCAATCGACTACTCGACACTTGCACTACCATGGCAAAAAACCTAACAAATTTCATAAGATTTCAGTATTTTAATTTCCAATTGAATTAAACGAAAAAAGAACGACGATCATTTTCCCCGATCGTTCGATCGACGTTCGACGAGATATCGATATCAATTCGAACGATCGTCGGTCCCTCTCGAAAATCGCGCGATAGTCGAGAATTTTATTTCCGCGAAACAATTTTTCATCGTATATCTCGAGCCATATGGTCTTTTCTCCTCGGCCGACCGAACGACATGTTCCGCTACTTAACGGCGAGCCGCGGGTGAAAAATGGCGGAAGAGGTCGGCCATTGATCGAAATCGAAGGTTCGTCGGAGTAATTAAAGGTCGACATTGGCAGGGCGAGGAGAGATATATATGTAGAGAGAGATAGAGAGAGAGAGCGGTGTCCGACGAAAGCACAGGAGAAAAAGTCTCGGACAAACGACGGACGGAGAATCCCGGGCGAGAACGTTTGTTTCGGTGTCGATGGTTTTCACGTGAATCGGGATACGAAGGAGACTAGCCCCGGCCCCGGGGGGGGGGCAGCCATTAATTCGGGTCTCAAAAGCTGTCGGTGATAAATCAAACCGGCTTCCCGGATAATAAATCAAGTTTGCCTGGCCTACATCCATGTTCTTCGCTCGCGCCTCCTCCCGAAGAAATGGCCCGAGCGAAAGCTTATCAATATGTTTCTTTCGCCGCTGAAACGTATCGCGGTACGGCTGTCGATAATTTATCGGCTCCATCGAGGGGGAGGGGGCAAGCCTTTCTTCCTAATAGATCGGCTGTTTCATGCTTCCGCGAGAGAAATTAATCCCATAATATGGCCGGGGCATTAATCAAACTAAACGCGTCCGCGATTCAATGCATGGAGTTCCTGCGACTAGTGGAACAAAGCGCGTCCGATCGGCCGGAGGGAGCAGCGGACACTGCGGATCTTTGCGATGAGATGCCTCGGAGATGACGGATCCTCCGAGGATCCACCGGGATCGAGGGAGATCTTGCAAGGATCCACCGTGATCGATATTCCGCGAACGCAATTGCCGAGCAATAAACGCTGATTTCGCGCGGGAACTTTTCAGCGACGGAGAAGTGCTAATCGACGCAGCAAAAGTGCAGGAAGGCTTCTCGCGCGAGAAAGTCGAGCGGGACGAGGTTGCGGTTCAATCGCGTTAAGAGACCGCTCGTTCAGAACTTACGACGAGAAGAGCACATACCTTGGAAACGAAGCCGGCTAATTTTTCCGATCGCGGGACGCGTCTTCCATTAATTCGACGTCGCGTCCTCCGACTCGCCGCGCGAAATTCATTAGTTAGTTTATTCATACGGCGACCACGTGTAGTCTGTTTAACAATGGAGTCCTGTTTGCGCCACCCGGAGCCAGAGCCGGGCCACGGGACAGAGAGAGGGCGCGCCCCCCATGAATATTCATAATTGCCTGTTGGAACAATAATGCCGGTGTTCGGGCGCGCAGAGCTCCGCGATCTCCTCTGCCTCGCCGTGGCGCGCGTTCCGGCCCGGATAAAACGATCGAAGCTCTCTCTCGGCAATCTCGGTTAATCCTTGAAGCGGGTCCGCGTGCTCGCGAAAAATACCCCGACGAATTTCGGGCTAATAACCGCGCCTCGAATTATCGGGAGCCGTGGCGGGGGAAGGAGGGGGCGGTCCTTGCCAGAATCGTGTTTGAACAAGCGAACTCGCCGCTCCGATTCTATTTTTCCCTCGCTTCGATCGTCGGCGAACGAGGAGGCGGAAGCAAACCGAACAACAGGACGATAATCGAAAAGGGGGCAACTCAAACACACACACGCACATACAGGCACACCGGCAATCGGCCGTTGATTTTTCACCTGGCCGGTCGAAATTCGGGCTCGTTAACCGGCCGATAAACACTCGAAGGATTTCATCGCGTCGACTCCGAAGAATCAGCAAATATTAATCCGCGGACGCGGGTTCGTTTGCTCGTATTCGCGGTTAACGAGCCGTCGTCGATTGCTCCTTCGAATTCCACCTGTCTTTCTTTTTTTTCAATTTCGACTGGCACGGTTACGAAAATAGCTGCGAATTCTTTCGGAAAATTGAACGAAAGCTTTCGAACCTTGGCGCAGACTGGCTGACAAATGCCTCGACTTCAAAGGCAAATGTTTTAGTCTCCTGGACTCTCCTCTCGCAGGACTTTTTAAACGAAACGTAGTTCAAATTAAAGACGATAGTGTCCCCTTTAACGTCGCATTTTATCGTGAAATCCCTGGCAGCCACGACGAACGCTAATGCTAAACGCTTCGCGTTCCGGATTGTTTCAGGAGCGGATCTGAGAGCGCACAGCAAGAAGATGCAGATGCAGCGGCAGAAATCGTTGGGTAAGATGACGCGGAACCGCGACATCACCCTGACGCCACGGGACTTCAACTACGACAATCATCATTACCAGTACCTGAAGTACACTAAGCGCGCTAAGGTGAGTCTCGTCGTCTAATTTCGCGCGCGCGCGCGCGTTGAAGCCGAAAATATTTTGCGGATGATATATGGAGATGCGCGTCTCGGTGCGACGTTAACGGCCGACGGCGAGCTTTAATCAATTTTTGGCCGTTCGCAGTCTAATAATCCGCGTCAGAAGTTTAATTAAAACAATGCCGGCGCGCGGCAGGGGCGTGTCGGCCAGGGGGGGCGATGAAAAGTGGCCGCTGTTATAACGGGGATCGAGTATCCTCGTTCGAGAGGACGCGCGATAACGCGATAATGCAAATAAACAGCCATAATAATGATCGTTTCGGGATCGTTATCGCCGGGATACTCTGCGGCCGGGAATATTAGTCAATTAGCCCGGCGAATTATGATCTATAATCGTCTCGGAGGGCGAGAACCTGCCGCGCCGGCACCTCGAAGGAGAGGAGGGTACACGCCGGGGTCGGCGGGCCTGCGAACTGGATCCCCGTGCCGGATAAAACCGCGATAGACCGCAGAGAAACAGGATACAGGCTCGCTCGCCCTCCCTCCCGGAGCCACCCTGCCGCGCGCCGGTCAGCAGTTCGCGAATTCTGCTGAATCTCGTCCCTGGGAAACGGGGCTCTCGCACGCCTCCGAACCCCTTTCGCTCCCCGCCACCCTCCGGCACTATTTTCACGATCGTTTCGATCAGGCTGCAAAGTTTGCGCCGAATATAAATTTACGCGCCCGCGTCTGGCCCTCTCTCTCTCTCTTTCTCTCAGCCTGCAGGGTCGATTTACAAGTGGTATAAGATGCCGATGGTCAGACGCGCCTCGCTTTCTGCTCCTCCGATTGATTCGCTTTCGATAACCATTTAAGCCGTCGCGCGAACGATGGGCCGCGATGTTGTCGGCATCGATACTACTTCGTATTCTCGATCTTAATAATATTATATATATATAATATTATATTATAGTTAAATTCTTCGAATTGTTCGTGGTCGGCTGGCGGTGGTCTCTGCCGTTCGATTCAAGTTCGATAAATTCCGCGGTCCGTTAAACGACGCCGCGATTTCCCTAAATAAAACGGACAGGTATATTTATTTATTCGAACGCATTTTCCATCTCGATAGGGGCGATCTCGTTCCGTGTCTAAAACGGGATACAAGCTAACCAGTTGTCGGGACAGTGGCATTGTCGAGCCGCGTGGAAATAAATTTACGAGGCCATAAGTATTCCGGCCCACCGCGATGCATCGGCGTCCAGAATTACCAGAACCGAGGATCGATATACCGGTCGGACACGTCACATATTCGAAGCTCCTATTAATAATGAAGAAGTGGAAGAAGCCAGATTTGGTCAGCGGGAGTCGCGTTACGTAGTATCAATATTAAGTGGTATAGATCAGCGTCATCCGCCGTCCAGGTAACTCCATAAATCTCGCGCGTTTTATTAAGATCGGGCGGCTCTCGGGTCGCGAAAGAATCGCGGGGGATCATTTCGAGATATCGAAAAATCCTGATCCCCGACAGGAGAGAGAAATGCCGTCGTTTTAAGTGGAAACTTCCCGTTGATCTCGCAAGGTGTTCCAGCTGGACTTTTTTAACGGTGCGCGGCTTAAATTAACGGCGGGAACGTCTACTTTAAAACAAGGTATCTTGGATTAAAAAACAATAACGAGATCGCTTCGAAGAATTGGAAAACCTTCGACCCTTAATTCGAAGATAAACGCCTCTACTTTATCGGGTCAAGTCGAGCCGATTTTAAGTAGCACTCCCGTAGGACTTTTTTCATGCAACGTAGCTTAAATTAATTTTTTTCTGGTTCGTGGTATTTTCATTCTATTTAACAAAATAAATTTGTATGCATACAAAATTTATTCTTGCGACTCCTGCCAACAGTTTTACTTGATAATTTTTGTCAAATCTAAACCTTATTGTTACAAAATTTATTTCGCAACGTAATAGAATAATTTTAGATTCACCGCTCGAGTGCAAAGGGTTAAAAATACCTAGCCTTAAATCAAACGCGGCACTGTTCGCTTCGAGAAATCCACGAATAACCCAGATATCGGACAGGATTTATCTTTGGAGTCGCTGGGTTTTTTTTCCGTCGCGACTCTGAAATCGAATGGCAGTTGCGTCGGTGGCCAACGAAACATCGTTACCGGCTTGTTGATGGTATTAATGACGTTATTGACAGGGGTGGGGGGTTGGGAAGGAGGGAAGGAGGGGGCCGCATTAAAGCCGCGTCAAAATTTATAAATTGTTGATATTCAATCGTCGTCGCGCGCACTCGTTCGGCCGAGAGAGAGAGAGAGAGAGAGAGACTCGGCGAGGAACCCCGGTGAATATTTCAGCGTGCCCGGTTTTAAACGACGCCATTGCTATTCGTATTAGGGGCTATGAATTATTTAAGTTGGAATCACGGATTCGCGAGATGAACAGCATACTGTCAGGCTAAATTGCAAAATAAATCTGAGCCGACGCGACGCGGCCTGCACAGAGGGGAACCAAGAGAGAGAGAGAGAGAGAGAGGGAGAGAAGGAGGTTGAATCGCTTTCCATTTAACCGTTCGCGGTTTCCACCGCTCTCCCCGCGCGCCCCCGAACCCCGAAACGGTCTCGTTATCGTATTTCATCCGACGAAATTCTGTAAATTCCACTCGGCGTAAGATTTCATCGCCACCTGTACGCCGGAAGCCTCGCGAGGTGCCCCGAGCTCTCCTCGTCGAAACAGAAAATATCGTCACGGCCCTGGATCCCTCCGAGTTCCCGGCCGACGTTGGCGTTCCGAGTCCCGAATCCTCGTACTCGGCTCGACACTCGGAGCCGCCAGTTTTCCGAACGCGGAATTCTCGGAACCTGGATACCCGAACGCTCGAAGCTCCCAGCAGAGAACTCTCCAACAGAGACATCGAGCTCTCTGTTTGGACGCGACACGGTCCATTTTATGGGCCAGCGTCGACTGCGAAAGGTTAATGAATAATCAATGTTAATTAAATTAATTACATATCATATATCACATTTTATATTTTATATAATATAAAATAGCAAAGGAGGCGAACAGATTGTACAAGGTTTGTTTGCGTGGCAAAAGAGAGAACAATGGAAGAACAAAATTGACCGAATGACGCCGAGCGTCGTGATATTTAGCGTCGTTGTGGGATTTCCACGGATTAAAGTTATTAGAGAATACGAGAAATGGATTTTCCATGGATTTTCGATCGGCGCATTCGGACGCGGCCGGTTCGACGTCCCGCGAGGCCCTTCGAGCGGCGCGCTTAAAAACCCGTGGCCTCGTGGCGGCGTGCGATTGCAAAATCGATTGCGGAATCGCGCGACAGCCCTGGTTACCCGGTGACGCGAAAACGGTAAACTCGTCGGTTCCGAATATGCTCTCGGATCGTTAATATTTAACAGTCGGCCGGAGATTCGTCGGGCCGTTGCTTACCGTTCCATCAGCTCCAAGAGAGTGACGGAGAGCGAATGCGAGAGAGAGAGAGAGAGAGAGGGTGAGGGAGAGGGAGGTCGCGGTGCGTGTGTCTCGGCCGCGTCGTTTTAACGATCGCGTGCAGGCCCGGAAAATCCGGGACACGCTAATTTATTTCGAGCGGCGGTGCCCGCCGCCGGACCCAATTATCCTCCGCCCCTGAAAACTCGTTCCACGGATCACCGGCTCCTGGATCCGTCGGCATTCGCTAGTCGATTAACGATCGTCCTTCGGCCAGAAAAAGCAATTCCGCCGATTTCTCCAGCCGTGAATCGCTTCTCCGTGAACGACGCGCTTCCCTTCCCGTCGATCGATCCCCGTGAAAACGATCTTCCTCTTCCCGCTGAGAGAGAGAGAGAGAGAGAGAAAGAGAGCAGCTACTAACAGGTTCCCCGTCGCAGCCAACGGCTATTTATTTACCGGAAATCGCGCGCCAAGGAGCTTCGCCTCCAAAGATGCCCCTTCTCTCTCGCTCTCTCTCTCTCTCTCTCTCTGTCTCTCTCCTAGCGCGCTCGTTCCATCTCCCGGCCGCGATTTGTTATTCCGAAAAGCTGGCAGCTCCTCGAGAGTCCCGCGTCTTTGTTCCGTTCAAGATCCTCGCGAACAGCCACGGTGCTCGAATTTCCGCGACAAAACGGCCAAACAACGCGCGCGGCCTAACTTTCTTCCTCGCAAGCCGGCGGCGGAGAGCACCGGAGGGAGCTGCGGGAGCGCTGCGCGAAAGATCGCGAATGAATTTTAAACGCGAAACTTCCTGCGAATTGCCATCGGTAACGACCGGTGTCTGCCGGCGTGCCCGTAGCAAAGAAAACACGCCGACGATGCGTTTTCCCCCTCTCCCCCGAAACTACAACACGGAATTTCGAAATAAACCTGGGAGCGACCCGGCTGCGTTTTACCGGCATCGCGACTAATTTTCCCGCCTGTCGAGACGAGTCGTCGTTCGTAGCGTTTCGCTATCTCTTCGTTGGAGCCTAACTTGTCGCGACGATTTCAGCTTCGACTCGAGGTAAGAGTGCAGAGCATGCAGCGGAGTGCGCGAATGCAACCGTTTTGATTTCAAATTGAACGATCGTGGCCGCGACCGCGACCGCTGCGAGAGCAATTACCGCGAGAACTGATCAATTTTCGAAGCGGCGCAGCCGCACCCTTCTCCTCTCTCTCTCTCTCTCTCTCTCTCTCTTTCGTGTCCGTCTCTCTGTTCGTTCTCCGCAGGAAAAGCTCGCCGCGCGGAATGATTATCCCGCCGTGACAAAGAAGCCCATTCAACGGGACACGCGTGATCGAATCGAACGCGATTGTCATCGATCAAAGGGGAGAGCTCGATTATTCAGCCCTCGCGATTTTATCGACGCGAACCGCGGCAGACGCTTCGCGCGATGTGGCTATTGTTTGTCCGCTTTGTCGCCAATTAGCCGAGATCGCGCGGCCGCGCGTCGATCGACGAATCGCTGTCGATTCACGGATCGTCGTTAAACCGGCGCGGCGGCGCGACTTTGACGTCGGCGACAATCGGGAGCCGCGGATTTATCCGGCTCGAAAAATCGCCGAGCATCGACCGGTTCGCGATGCCCGCGCCGTTTCCATAAAGCTTCGCGAATTCTCGTCGCCGACGGATCAGAGTTCCGCGGGACGGACGGGGACTCGGACCTTTGAAAGTTCGAGCTCCGGTAGATTTCTCCGATCTCTCGAGAGCTCGGAGATTTTTGGGAAAATTTCGAATGTCTGCCGCCCCGAGAATTTCGTGCTCTAAGAATTCCGAACTTCGAAAATTCGGATATAGAGCCTGCAGCGTCGTCGTGGAGGGACCGTTCGGAGACCGAGAGGGAGAACCATTGCTCTGTCAATTACGGAGAGGGAGGCGAATTCGCTGGTGAAAAATTCCACGCGGAGGATCGTCGGCCGCGTTACAGGTCGGCCCTGGCCCGCGAAAGTAATACAATTTGCCGTGTAACACGCACGGCCGAAGGAGGCTGCGATTTATCGACGATATTTCAATTCCGACGAGCGTAAGACGGGGTGAGGCGGGCCCGTTCCCTTGTCAACCAGTTCCGAAGGGTGAGCGTCGCGTTTGTACAGGCCTGCGCAAAAGCTGGCGACGACTCCTCCGACGGGACGAGACGGGACGAGCCGTCGCGAGGCGCGGCGAGAAGGGCCGACCTTTAGCGCGATTAAAAAAGCTCCCGCCGCTCCATGAAACAAATACCTCTGGCCGTTTCCGGTGCTCCTTTCGTCGACAATCATTCTGGGCAGCCCGCGCTCGCGTTAGCCCAGCTCTCCGCGATTTCTTTCGCGACTGTGCGCTCGCCGGGGCTGCTTCATCGAATTCCTCGCTCGTTTCTACGTATCTCTAGCCCGCGCGAGCCGTGAATATCGAAGCCGGAGCAATCGAATTTCAACCGAAATCCCTTCGAACACCTCGCTTTATTTATTAAAATCGAATATTCCATTGGCTCGGCCGCTGCTCCACTCCGCCAGTGGCGAGCAGAGGACCTCGCCAGGTCTTCTTTACGAGGACCGCGGAGGATTCCGAGAAGGGAATCGAAGCGCGAAGGGTTAATGTCTAAAGCCCGGTCGCTCGACGCGCTTCGGCTGATCGAAGACGACCTGCGCTCGTCGACGGGTTTACCTGGGGACCGTGTTGTCCGAGAACGCTCGGAAATCCGTGCTCGATGTCGCAAGGATCCTAAGACAGGCTTTTCCGAGCGAGAAGTTCCCGAGGAAAAACAATTCAGCGGAAAATCCGAGCCTCGCCCACGTATCCCCGACGACGACGACGACGACGACGCGTCGATCTCGAACGCCAGGTTTTCGCGAGTTCGACTTGCTTTTCCTTCCCGGTGATATTGTTTACGGACTGTTTGCGGCATTGTCGTCCCGACACAGCCCTCGGACGACCCGCTCCAAACCCTCTCCTCGCCCGAGAACTCCCTTTCATCCCTCGTCCAAACATCTCTCTCTCTCTCTCTCTCACACCCTCTCTCTGGAACACGATTTCAATCCCAAAGCACAATAAACGCGTCTCCCCTCTCGTCCCCGATCCGCGAATTTGATACCGTATACCCCTTTTGTCCTCGGACGGAGGGCTGAATAAAAACAAATTATCGAGTCACCCTCCCGGCTCTCTGATCCCGGTCCCTGTGTTTACTCGATTCCCGGCCGAACAAACGTCCGATCTCGCCGACGCATCCGTCTTCCGTCCTCCGTCTTCCGTCTCCCGAGCCCTGGACCAAGCCGACGCAACGCGCTCGACCGCGCCCCAAGCTCGCGTTAACGACGCGTTCGTCGGACGACGATAGAGTTCAATTCAAATTGAATAGGTTTCAAGCTTAAATAAAAGCGAAAGAGAGAAAGAGACATTGTTTTGGCGAGGGTTGGACATATCGCCGCAAAGGTTTAACCCTCTTAGCACCGAGCGAAAAAGCCAACGGTATTACTTGAGTCTGGAAAATGGCTCGTAAAAACCAAACGAAAAGCAATATTTAGGTAATTGTAAAAGCAGCGTATCGAGAACGAAACTGAGAATGAAACAGCGACACCAATTTTTCTATATTCATCAGAAATTACATAAATAATAAATGTCTAAATATAAGGCACTTTTCGCCAGGGCAGAGCGGGCCGATATATCGGCTCTCCGGCACTAAGAGGGTTAAAGTAACAGCTAAAACTGTTAGCTACTACTAGACTAAAACTGGAGTAGTCTGTCTAAAACGGGTTTTCCTCCTCCGCTGGCCAACATGAATTTCTTATCGCATGCTACGTGGAATTATGCTTCGTAACGCGCTGTTTATACGAAGGGAACAAACGATTCGCCCGATTTTGCCGGACGAAACTAATTAACGAGCGGCCGATCGAAGTTCCGCGAAGCTCTGGAGGAAAAAGAAGCGGGGGAGGGAGATTCGAACCCCTTCGACACGCGAGACTTCTATCACTGCCGGTGTTTTATCGAGCGGCCTTCTCTCTCTCTCTCTCTCTCTCTCTCTCTCTCTCTCTCTCTCTCTCTCTCTCTCTTTCTCTCTCTGTGCGGCGCAGTCTACCTTCAACCTTAAATTACAAGGTCGTCGACTATAGCGGGCCCGCAGTGCACAGGTATCTCGGGCCGAGCCGTCGTGTCAGGGACGGACCAGCGACTTAGCGACTCGGAATGCCACCCCGTTCCATTGCCTATAGCAATCTACAAGTTGATCCAACGATCCGGGCGCTCATCCATTTCGGTTGCCGTAAAAGTTTCTTCGGTCTTCCTGCAAGCTATACAGGGTGTCCGAAAAATCTCTCGCCAAATGTGTTCCAGCTGTTCCGAATTATTTCTGACTGTTTTTTTTTTTTTCAACATTTCGTCGTATTTGAATGTCGACGTTCGTTCGCGTATCGGTCGACGGGGTTCGGATATTTGAAAATGGAACAGGTGTCCGAATAAACGGGGATTTAAAAATTCGTAAGCGGAACGCGCGCGGCGATCTCTAACGAGCTGATCCGAGAACGACGGCTCGCCGCGACTTCCGGCTGCCGTGGATCCGTCGCGACTCGTAGACGGTAAAAAGACGCCGAGAATCGGCCGATCTCGCGAAAGTTCCGCTCGAAATTCGCCGATGAATTCGGGAAGTTACGACCGTGAACTTTAGCGCGCGCGCGCGAGACTCGACAACGGGAAACCATAAAATTCAGCGGGGCCACGGGGCATTTCCCCGGAATCTAAGATTCCAGATTGTAAGATCCGTGGGGGGTGCGCGGCGCGGGGTGGGGGGAGGGGGCATTAAGGATCCTGAACTTCGGACTTTACAGGGCAATTTTCTGTAACTCCCATAATTCCGAGCATATTAAGGACACCGGCATACTACCGGACAGGAAGAGACGGCGGCGCGTCGTTCCATCGCCCGGCATAGTTCGCCGGCTTAACCGGAAGTAAACGGCGGCTTTTCTTTCCCGATTCTTTTTACCTCGGTTAATCCCCCCACCCTTCCCTTCTCCCTTCCCTTCCTCTCTCTCTACGTTCGAGACTCGGCCACTCGGCCGAGATTGTCCGTACTTCTAATTAATTCCGGTTTCCTCGAAACGCCGCTTAAGGGCGGCCGCGGCCCTCCGCCCTTCGCTCCCCTCCCCCTATCGACCGTATAACATTAATCTCCGTTCCGTGCCGCGGAACCGCTAACGCAACTTTTCCGCCAACTATTAACTCTCGAAATCTCAATTTGAACTTTCGAGCATCGTTCTACGCGGGACGACGATAGTCATTTCGCGAGATAATATTGTTTCGATGTTCGTTCCTTGCTCGCGAAAGGAGGGACCGTCTCTCCGAGAGAGAAAGGTCTCGAAAGGTCTCGGCGCGCCGATTTAACAACGCGATATTCGGCCGCATTTCCGGCGTGCGTTACATTCGATCGGATTCAGAGCCATGTCGCGCGACTGTGTTTGTTTTGCGGGTATCCCGGACACGCGTTTAATTACGCCGACGCCAATTGTCGACGCGACGGGGGCAGCCGTTCCGTGGACCCCGGCGATCATAAACAGGGTCGAGCCACCGTAAACGAACCAGTCGCGACCCGACGCCGGTCGCAGAGAGGAGCGCAACCACCCTGGAGCCATCGTGAAACGCCGTTGGATCGCCGTAAACGAAACGATTGCGTCGAACTCGTCGACCGCCGTACAGCCGGGGGAATTTTCTTCGAAGAGATTATTCCTTCCACAGCTCTTGCTGTTGCAAGACTTCGACATCCAGGACTGAACAGCCATTGAAATGTAATAATTGCAACGGTACTGAAAGTTTGAATCATCAAAACGCGGTTGATCGTGATCGTTGTCGCAAGTTGCGTTGAACCTTAGACGTTCATCGAATCTGTCGTATTGTTAATAAATTTCTGCGTTATAGAAATGTTAACAAGTTCTTTTATTTTTTATGTAACTTTACTCTTCCACAAATCGATGTGGATAAGATGGTTTCAATCTCTCATCCTCGAATCCTGCCCTTCCTTTCCTTCCTTTCCTTCCTTTCCTTCCTTTCCTACCTTTCCTTCCTTTCGTTCCTTTCCTTCCTTTCCTTCCTTTCCTTCCTTTCCTCTCCTACTCCAGCCACAATAGAATCGCAGTAATGAAAGACCAAAGGCAAGGTAAGTATTAATTACCAGTGCGCAGAAGAATAGTTTAAAAAGCCAGCTAGGATTAATTTCACCGCGAACAGCTTCTCGATTTAAACTCCGTCCAACCAAACCCGTCTTACCAGCTCCCTCCTCGTTCATTCTACTCTATTTACTTCCCTTCTTCGTCTCGATATCCACACTCCTCCACACTATTTATCTTCAATCTTTTCTCACGACTTATTGTTTTCCTTCAGTCGGTCAGTCTTTCTCGCAAAAAAAAAAAACGATGAAATATCACAGGAAATCCCGTCCAACAGATTCGCAACCACACCTTCCATTACTCGTCGCTTGTCGTTGAGTTGCACTACCTCGAAGATTTTTAAATTTAGGTCTGACCCGACGTTGACTTGTACTACTTCTGCAAAATTTCTAATTTTATATCAGGAGAACGTGAAATGCGGGTAGGTATTTTTGAAGAGGTAGTTTTTGGAGATTGTTCAAAGTTTGGTAAGTTCTTCGTTTATTTATCATGTTTTGCTGTATTGATTTTTATTGTTTTTTTTACTGTGTAGACGCAGTAGACTCTGCTGAACAATCCTATGTATTTGGTTTATTATTTCATGCCATCATTTTACTATAATTAACATTTATCGGAGACCTTACAGTCTGCTTTTTTGGTATTCAGATATGCGAATTTATGGACCGCTGCTCACTAGCGCCGCGTTGCGGTAGAACGCCCGAACTAAAACGTACTTTTTATTGAATGTAGGCTTCCAGAAAAACATTAATTGTGCCGTAATTAGGACATAAATAAACAAACCAAGGACGGCGGATTGTTCGCGAAAGTCTACTGCATCGATACAGTATAAAAACAATAAACAAACGTGCGACAGAACATAATAAATAAACAAACAAGTTGCTAAACTTTGAAGAACAAATTATATTATTTAACAATGTTTTCATTTGTTTTCTTTGGATAGGATCGATGCAGTAGATTCTCCTGAACAACCCTGTATACTCGGTTTACCATTTCATGCCCTCATCTCCCAATAATTAATGTTTATCGGAGACCTTACATTCTACATTCTTGGCATTCAAAAATGTGAATTTATGGACCGTGGCTCACTAGCGCCGCGTTGCGGTAGAACACCCGAACTAAAACGCACTATTCACTCAATGTAGGCTTCCAGAAAAACATTAATTGTGCCATAATTAGGGCATAAATAAACAAACCAAGGACGGCGGATTGTTCGCGAAAGTCTACTGTATCGATACAGTATGAGAACAATAAACAAAATTATGACAAAACATAATAAATTAACATTAAAGTTTACTAAACTTTGGACAACAAATTATATTACTTAACAATTTTTTCATTTGTTTTCACTGTATAGGATAGATGCAGTAGATTCTCCTGAACAATCCTATGTCTTTGGTTTATTAATTAATGCACCCATTGAGCAACAATTAATGTTTTTGTAAATGCTTAAATTCAATAAAAAGCACGTTTTAGTTCAGCCGTTCTACCGCAACGCGGCGCTAGTGAGCCACGGTCCATAAATTTGCATTTTCGAATACCAAGAATGTAGTATGTAAGGTCTCCGATAAACATTAATTATTGCGAGATGGTGGCATGAAATGATAAACCGGGTATACAGGGTTGTTCAGGAGAATCTACTGCATCGATCCTATGCAAGGAAAACAAATGAAAACATTATTAAGTAATATAATTTGTTGTTCAAAGTTTAGTAACTTTTATATTTATTTATTATCGTTCTGCTGTATTCTTATTTGTTTTTCTTATACTGTATCGATGCAGCAGACTTTCCCGAACAATCAGCTGTCTGTGTTTTGTATAATCTTGTCAGCGGAAATTTTAAGGATTTTTCTCGCAAGTAGTGCAAGTCAACGTCAGTCCAGACAAAATTTTCCGTGGAGTACAACTCAAGCATAAGTCAGACTTTACCTTATACTTACTTTATAAATACATTACCTGACAATCCGCTGATATACTCTGCCGCCATTAAAAATTTTTTTTAAATCGTATCGTCTATACTTACATTGTTGCACACTTGTTTGACAAACACAGTTTATCGCCTGTGATTTGCACTATCTCTCCGACTAACGATGGATCTGTATACTTACTACTGGCGCTCGTCCGACTAATTACTGAGCTGTTCTACGCTGTTGCACCAACATACATACCTTTCATGTGCTCTCTCAATATTGGTGACGAATGATCTTCACGTGTGAAGGGTTTCTACGTGTTCTCGTGCGTGTCTATCATGTGCACTAGTGCGTGTCTCGTACAGTACCGGGGTCGAGCTGTCTTTTCCTAACGTACTCGTGATTGAACGGAAAAACGAACGAACGAGTGTGGCCGAAGGAACGAGCGAAGGTAAGAACAATGGAATGGCCGAAGGAATGGACGAACGCATGAACCGACGGATAAATGAACAAACGAAGGAACGAACGACCGATGAAAGTGAAAAGTGCGACTCGCGAAGCAAAACTGCGCCGGCAGGAGAAAGAAGGACCCGGCAAAGGTTGAGGGCGGGGGCAGCGGGTGGAAAAAAAAGGGATTTAAGAGCGACAAAGTGACGGATTCCGAATTTAAAAGGTATTCACCGACAAAAGCTTTTGTTCGATAACTCTTCCGGCGCTCGGCGCTGTCATTTGAATGGAGTAGTCGATTCAATGAACATTTCATCGCCCGTTTCGTTCCGGCGTGTCTCCCGTTCTCGATTATTCGACGGCATTCGTCGCTTTTGTCTTAGCGACCGGATCCATCGTGTTCTCCGCCGTCTCGCTCCCCCGCC